>NW_027132835.1:0-4888 GCF_026122565.2 Emydura macquarii macquarii
TGGGCCAGGCTGGGGGCCAGAGTGGGGAAGAGGAAACGGCAGGGAAGGATCCAGATTTTGGCTCTGTGGGGCTGGCACTGCTTCGCCCGTTATTTGTTAGACGCTGCTTATTTTCCCTCTTGGAGTCGGTGGCTTCCTCTCTGGCTGCATTCGCGGCCCCTTAGACCAGGCAGCCTGGCTTTGGTGGGCCCTGAGTATGGGGCTGAGCCCACAGCACTGCCAGTGGGGGAGGGGTGTCGACACCATGGCAAGACACAGGCTGCTCCATTCCCCTGGGGAGAAACTAGAGTCTAAAGCGCTTGTGGCTCGTAAACAAACCTAGTGGAAATACGGCTGATTTGAATGTATACTCACAGCACAGCCCCTGTGTAGGGTGAAGGGCACGCTGCGAGAACGGCCGGCCGGAAGGAGCGATACCTGTGCCTCCTTTTCATATTGTACGGCCTTGTCTTTAGACAACAAATTGGCTACGTTTGGATATTTGTCTCCTGAACATTTTCATACCGAACCGCATGTGGAGTCAAGCAACTGGCTATACTTTAGTGATGTTTCCACTCAAAACAGTTACAAAGTGGGAGAGAAAGGGGCAGCAGTGCGGGGTTCTCTATGTGTAAGCGGGGGATTGGGCCCGCTATTGTGGGGAACTTTCCTTGCTTGTACAATACCCCGGTAGAGTTGGTTAGCAAAAGGATCTGAGTCCCTGCTCCCACTCCCTTTACCCAGAGGCCCCACTTGACCTCGAGGGCTCCCCTCCCACTCCCCGGTGTGGTGGGGTGCCCATAACCCCGACAAGGCTGGGCCCAGGATTACTGGGGATCAACCCCCAATCTTGCCGTGGTTCCTTAGGGCAGGGGCTAGGGTGTCCCCACTCCGGGGTACTAACTCTGCGCTGGGCACTTCCCTGACCCACTGATCAGTGCATACAATACAAAGCAATACAATTTATTACACAAACAGCAATCAAATCAATTAAAAAAATAAGAAGAGAGTAAAAAGGTTAAAGGAAAACATCCCAACACTGCCCCCTGGCCCAGGGCACCACACACAGTGTCTCTGGGGTTCACAGTCTGTGTCACACGTTCCAGGCCCTCTGTCCAGGCCCTGGCTATGCTGCAGGAATGCAGAGTCAGCCCCCTGCTCTGCCAGTAGCCACACACTCCCAAAATCCCTTTTGTTCTCCCCAGCTGCTCACCACACCCAGCTCCAGACAGCTCCTGCCCCAGCTCGCTCTGCTCCATGCAGTTATGCTTCGCTTTCTGGGATGCCCCTCTGCTCTGCTGCTGTAGGCTGGGTCAGCTTGGCTCCATTCAGTTTTCTGTACTCCCCTTCCAGCTGCTGGCTGCTTTGTCCTTAGCTCTGGTCAGTTCTGCCCCTGCAGGCCCCAGCAGGCAGCCCCAGCTCACACAGAGGGCTGGGCTCCCCCCACCCTCCTGGCTCCCTCATTAGCCTGCCCACCCTGTCAATCAGGCTGACCTGAGTTGGCCTCTCTCCACTGGCCCTGGGGGCTGTCCATTCCAGGGTCCTGCTTCCTCCAGAGATGGCCAATCAAAAAGATCCACTAAGTTTCAGTAAAGGGCTAATAGACCCCTTACATATGGCACATCCAGCACACAGGCAAAGGGATTTCAGTCCCTGATGGAGGGAGGGCTTAGCACTTTGCAAAAGGACAACTGCAGCTGCTGCAGCAGGTCAGCTCCTCGCTGGGTAACACAGGAAATGCAGCACTAGAGAGACTCAATCACGGATCCTGCTCAAGCCGCTCACCAGCAGAGATCGGCTCGGAAGAACACTCCTGGCTCTGCCAGCTTTCACCGCAGGATGCTCAGAGCACTTTGCTGCCACTGACATGCAGCCCCTCCAGGGAGGAGCGCAACTGCAGACTTAGAAGAGCAACACGGCCAGTACATTGGAACAGGAAGTGACGGGAAATCCCACCAACTGCAAACACAGGAGCAACTCAGAGAGACTGACTGGAATGAGATCTGGGCTGGACGCTGGCTGGGTGAAAGTCCCGACTCTGGTCCACGGGGATCTTTAACATCCGCAGGGGGTCAGGGCTTCAGTTTCACACCTCATTCAAAATACGATATTTCCTGTAGCACAGCACCCGTAATCCTGTAGTGGGCCATGGGTTCAGCGCTGTCACTGGAGCGAGCGTCCCCTCCTGACCCCCCACCCAGGGTCAGCACAGACTCAGCAGTGGGTGCTACTGGTTCACCCTGCACGTTTAGGTTTTCCTCAGATGTGTCTGGCCAACCAAGTCAGCAGAGATCAGAGACACCAGCAGCGTTTACCCCACAACAAGAGACCCCCAAACCGCCCTTACCTTCTGTCTGCTGGGATCGGGGGGCTCCTCTTTGGGGGAGCCACCTGTATCCCCATGCTGGAGAGCGGCAGGTGGGTGACTCCTGTCTGAGCGCTTTTCCTAGCCTCGCTGCTTGGGGGTGTCTCTTCCTGTTGCCCCCAGGCCGGCTTCTCCCTGCTCTGAGCCCCATATCACCCCATTATGCTGTATCCTGTGAATATATCCCTATTCACCCCATAACCCCGACACGAACCCCTCACCTTTAACCCCTCTGCCCCCACAGGTAACCCCCCAACCCAGTCATATCTCTAACCCCTGTGTAGCCCCCGCCTCACTCCCTGCACCCCACTTGTAACCCCCCCAAAAAAACCTTACCCTTCAGAACAACCACGTGGCTCCCTCTTTCCTCCCTTCACCCTCCACACATTCCTCCCAGCCCCTCACAGTCCTGCCTCATAACCACAGCCTCACCCACAGCCCCACCTTAACCCCCTCCTCAAACCCTTCCACCCCCGCCCCGCCTGTAACGGGTGGTAACAGCCGCTCTGGCCTGGTGGTCCCCTCGGACCCAGCAGTTTCCCGTGCACAGAGCCTGCCTCGCGCCCCCTGCAGCGTGTGCGGTGAGGGAGCCATTGGGCTCAGCAGGCACCAGTGATGGGGGGGCGGGGTGTGACGTGTGGGGGTCCGTAATGGATTTGGGGCGGGGGGAACTGTGGCGGGGGGCGCAGGGGTGAGTCCCTCGGGTTGCAGGGTGGCTGCGGGGGGGGGGAGGGGGCTGAGGCAGGGACACTCGGGACGTGGGGGGAGCTGGAGTCATTCAGATTGTGGGGGCTGAGGGAGGGACACAGAGCGGGCGGGTCACTCAGGTTGTGTGGGGGAGGGGTTGCTCAGCTTGTCAGGGGGTGGCACTGGGGCACCTGTGGGGGGAGCTGGGGTGGGTCACTCAGGTTGTAGGGGTTAGGTCTGGGGCAGGATCCCTCGGATCATGGGACGGCTGCAGAGGTGGGGTGGGGTCACTTGAGTCATAGGGGTGCTGGGGGCCACTCACATTGTCGGGGTGGTGCTGGGGCTACTGTGGGCGGTGCTGGGGTGGGGTCAGTCAGGTCGTCGTGGGACACTTGTGGGGGGGTGGTGCTGGGACAGAGTCACTTGGGTAGTGGTGGGTGCTGGGGTGGGGTCACTCAGATTATCAGGGGCTGCTGTGGGGGTTGCTGGGCAGTGGCTGAGACCCCAAGGCGATGGGGGCCCCGCTGTTTCCGGTGGGGATGTCTCCATTGACCTGTCAGAGTTGCTGGTGTGTGAGGGCAGCCCCTGGGGCGTAGCTGTGGGCCAGGACCCTGCTGTGCCAGGTGCCGGGCGGGCTCTCGGCCTCGCAGGGGGCGTCTGTGTGTGGCCGGGCAGCCCCTGGAGTTGCTGCCTCCCACAGGCCGGCCTGGCTGCGCTGACGGGCGCGGTGCTGTGCAAACAGCAATGAATTCTGTTCTCACCTGTGCTGTTTCCTGTTCTTCCAGCTCTGTCCCCTGTGACACATGGGAAGGGGAGGGCTCTCCTCCTGCCAGCACAGACATGGCGATTCTTGAGGGATGGAGGGCAGGGACTGTGGGGCTGGGGGGTCTTCTCATCTCCCTCCTCTTCCTCGGGGTGGCTGGTAAGTACGGATCCCCTGGTGTGCTGGGGGAAGGAAGGCAGGACAGGGCCCTGGGGCTCCCCAGGCAGAATAAAGTCCCAGGGACGGGGCCCTGGGTACAGACGGGTCAGTGTCTGCCTGGCCTCAGCCCGTGAGTCGGACCTGAGGCAGTGTGAATGACCCAGCGTGTGACAGCAGCCAGGGGAGGGAACGGGGGAGCCGTGGGGACTCCCAGGGGATGAGCCCTGAGAGCTCAGTCGGGGGAGCTGGGGACCTGCCGCTCAGACAGCCCACCATCAATTCCAAGCACACTCGCTGGTCGGCTGAGAATGGACCAGGAGTGCCTGGGAGGGAGGAACGAAGGGGGCTTTTGTCAGACAGGTGCCGAGGGGCAGCTGACCCAGCTCTCTGCCCAGACACAGGTGGATTAGCCGGGCACAGGCTTTTCTTTAGTCCCTCCCTGTGCCAGTGTAGATGTTCCCCTGGGTTTAACGTGATTTGCTCGCTCTATGTTCGGCCAAACGTGCTCCCAGGCAGATCTGCTCTGTCCGTTTCATGCAGTGCCGGATCCCTGCGTGTCTGTCGCTATGGTCCAGGCTGCCTCTGGTTTTCAGCCCTGACTGGTTCCCATTATTGGTGCAAACCTCCTCCCACGCAGAGAGCAGACCCGAAACAAGGAAGCAGCCAGAGAGTGTCCTCTGCAACCCTGCCAGCCTTGGCTGGTCTCCAGGAGGCTTCTTCACATCTTGGTGGACTTTGGCCCCACCTGGTCAAACCAGCTCTGTGGGCTGGGAGGAGAATGGAGTCCAAGTGGTGGAAGGGGAAGCAGTTAGTCACCCATGTCTTTTGCCATCTCCTCCTTCCTGCCTGCCCCCTACTGCAAAGTCCTTAAACCAAAATATCCATCCTGAAACCTCATGCCAGTGGCAGGCCAAGAGCACCCCCAGATGTCACTA
>NW_027132837.1:0-49750 GCF_026122565.2 Emydura macquarii macquarii
CCAGCAGCCGACTTACTCCTTGCAAGGGGAATCCAACAGCCTCTGCTGATCCATTTCCCCGAGTTCTCATCACAGGGAAGCCCCAGAGGAGCCAGAGATCCAGTCCAGAAGGCAGAGCTGGGATTTAGGCAGAGTAGCAGCGCTGAGCCAGAGCCGGGCAGCTGGAGCAACCCAGACAAGCTGTGCCAATGGGGAGCCAGGCTGATCTACACGGGGGAGCTGCAGGGCCAGAGCTGGGATAGCAGGTGCCGGCCATGCCACAAGTAACACAGCAGCTGAGCGTGGTGAGCGGCTGGGGAGAGCAAGGCGGGGCCAGGGCACAGGGCCCAGTGCAGGGAGACGTCGCCAAAGAAGAAAGCCTTATAGGTTGGTGTGACACACTGTACCCCGGACTGAACCATTTCCCACATCAGTCAGTGCCCACCGGGTGTAGAAGAACAGAGTTAAAGCTGGACAAGTAATCAGGCCTAAGCTACAGGGAATGGAGTCATGGCACAGGCAACACACAGTTAATCATCACAGTGTGCTTGTGGTTAGAATGGCTGAGAGCCACATGGAGGATTTTAACTGGGTTAAGTCAGAGAACCTGTTACCCTGTCCCCTCTTTAGCTTCCCCTTCCATCTAGTCCCTGTGACGCCCCCCAGCCTATGAGGATAAACTCAGTCACAATAACCCTGTTTGTTCTATCGTCATTGTTCCCAATACCGCCCCCCCCCCACGCGGATCTTCTCCGCTGCTCTGGTATCCAAATTCCCATGGGTCCCCAATCAGATGGAGAAGAAGGCCCCACCATCCGTCAAAACGGGGACAGCCAATCTCCGGAGGAGCCAGTGAATCAGCAAAGAATGTTAGCAGGAAAATCCTGGAGCAGAGCCTTGAGATGTCTGGCAAGGATTGCTGACACCCCCAGTTTCACTCCGGTGGCTGTGGCAGCAACTCCCACTCATCTCTCAGAGCCAGGAGAAAGGCTTAGGGGTGTGAGTTTCCAAGGAGCCCCACTTCCAAGGGGTCCCACTGATTTCTGTTGCTTTCTGTTCCTTTTTTTTTTTACTTCCTTTTTTCTTCTTCCTAAATCTTTCTCTTTGCTTTTTCTTTCTCCCCACCCCTTTTTTCTCTGCATTTTCTTTCTCCCCTCCCCCTTTTCCCCTCCTTCTTCTCCCCCTCCCCTTCCTGTCACTTTTTCTTCTTGTTTGAAATCAAAGGATTAAAGTCGCTATTAAAATGTTAAGGAATGTTGCTGCTGTTAGCCTTTACTTTAAAATAATTTCACAAGACTAATTGGTTGCTTTTCACCCCCCTCCCCCCTTGCACTTTTGTTTTTTTGAAATTTTAATGGAGGGAATTTTAAATACACTTTGGAAGTAAAAGGTTTTTAACAAACACAGACTAAGGTGGCTGTGTTGCAAAAATTGTACTTGGTGGCTCAGGTTTTACAAGCACAATACGCCACCTTAAGAATGCAGCTCAGTAAAAACAGTGGCTGATAAACACAGTAAAAGAATAAAGACGTCACTTTTGTAAAAGTTAATACTACAAAAGTTAAAAAACCCAACAATTGAACAGTTGGAAGTTGTGGAATTGTTAAAAAGTAACAGTTGTGGAAATGGTATAAAAGAAATAGTGTTAAAATATTTTGGTTTAATAATATTCAGTAAGGTAAAGATATGTATAATTTAGTACAGTCACATTGCATGGAAACCTAATAGTTAAACAAATTACACAAGGGGTCAGGCAGTGGCTACTACCGCGTTTTTGTCCGCGGGAGCCTTTACAGCCATTCTGAAGGAAAATGGACCCTTTTCCTGCAGGAATCGTCTGTAAACAATTCATTGTAAAGAACTGGTGCAGGCAGCAGGCAGAGAGACAATCTGATTCAAATCATTTCATTACTAAACAATTGGTCAGATTTACAAAAGGGAATAAGGGGTTTCCATTAAAACTTTGACTGTTTCTAAATGTACAAAATGGGAATTTGGGTATAGGTGTGTAAAAAAAAATAGTGTATGGGATTTTAAGCAAACATGGAGAGCTAGTAAAAAGTAACAAAACTTATAGGGGGCTGGAGCACAAGACTTATGAGGAGAGGCTGAGGGAACTAGGTTTGTTTAGTCTGCAGAAGAGAAGAATGACAGGGGATTTAATAGCAGCCTTTAACCACCCGCGGGACAACCTGTTTGATTATTTCTAACAGTAAGTAGTCCAGGATGAATGGTGTAGATGACTTCAAGGGTGAAACACATTTCTGCACATGCCAGATCAAGAACCTCTTCCACTTTGCCAGGTACATCACTCAACTGGATGGTTTTCTACTCCCTAGAAGGAGCTCTCTAGTGGGTCCAGAGCATGTGAACTCTAAGGTGTTCAGCCATGGAGTTTCCAGGCCATGAGGTGCAGGGACTCGAGGTTCGGCTTATGTACACAACCGTGGTCCTGGATAATCAGATGTGGGAACAGGGGCAGGCTGATTGAGTGTCCACCGAAAGACCCAGAATGGTGGTGAACCAGTGTTGACGAGATCAGTCTGGGGCTATCAGGATTGTGGAAGTTCCTTCCACCCTTGTCAGTCTCTGAAGTCTCTCCTTGTGTCGGGATGTACCATGCCCCAATGCCCCCTAGGGAGGCCTCATGGTCCTATCACCTGCTGCCGCAGAAAGAGCAGTAGAGGTGAGTCCTCCTGGCTGCCTAGAGTGGCTGTGGGGAAAACAACCAATCAGGGAGAGGTTGCATGTAGCAGCCAATCAGAAAACATCAGACCCCACTAGAAGGAGCTGCAGTACCTGAACAGAGTCAGTTGCTGCATGGAGGCAGAGGAGAAAGCCTTGTACTCCTGGCTGGACGAAGGAATTCCAAGAGCAGGGACAGAGCAGCTGCTGGCAGGGACTGCAGGAGGAGGAAGGAGATCTTGGCTGGCTGCTGGGATGAGGTACCTGCCTGCCCTGAGGTAAGGTAGAAAGAGAGAGAGAGACAGCCATGACAGAAGAATTAACATAAGGTTTAAACCTTTAAACTGGAGACAAAATGAACCCATTCCATTTCTAAAGCCTGTCTTCTGTACCTTCCTAAAGATGAGACACAACTTAGAAAAAAATATTGATAGTGTTCAGAGCATTATATGCTGCCACCCAATAGAAACAGACGTGATTCTGGCACTACACTATTTCGAGCAAAGCGAGCAGATTTTGAGAAGAGCCAGAGAACACGGCAGTGAGTTTAGGAAGACACAAAGTGCAGAGCTTTCAAGGTTTAGCAACTATAACTTCAAAGAGAAAGGCACTGAATGAAGTCACAGCCTGTCTTAGGGGACCTTGGATAAGATATAGACGGGGCTTCCCTGTTAGGCTCACGTTGATTCATCAAGGCCTGCAATACAGCATCTGGGAGAAGAGTGAAGGGGTTAAAACCCTCATGATACTAAACTCTAGGGGAAGGTTGCCCTGAACCCCAAGAGGAATCCCATGGAGGCCATGATTCAAAATACAGAGCAGCAAGACATGAAACATAGAGGAGAAAAGCCAAGAAAGAACCGCTAGGACAGCTATACACAGAATCAGTCCAAAGGAGCAGACGGATAATAGCTGAACACTTATCTCCACCATTGGCCCCTTGCATTTTTAGAGAGCTCAGTACAGCTTTAAAAGACCCCTGAAGCCCATCGAAAGGTCATTACAGATTGAAAAGTGTAAGCAGGATGGGAAAGAAACAATATGCCGGTGTTTATAACTAAAAGAGGGTAAAGTGGGGACAGGCCATAATTGTGACTTGAGCGAGGACATGAAGAATTGCTGCTATTCTGCATCCTACTTCGGTTTTGTCACAGATAAATAATTGCAGTATTTAAGGAAAAGCCATTCTACCCTTCCAAACAGAGGTGCCGGCAACAGTAGTCCAGCTCCAAACCACTGTCACCGTCTTCACTGTCTGCCAGAAGTTTCTCCTCATGAACAATTTCATCCCCCAAGGCAGGGCAAAGCCCTGAATGCTCCGAAGGGAGAGAATTCATTAGACTCTGCCCCATGTGCAGTCTCTGATGGCCATTAAAGTTGTGAGCCCCCTTCCCTAGCCACCCCGGCAGTGCTGGGTTTCCTCGGAAGTCACCTACCCGAGGTCACCGAGATTTACTAGCCCTGCCTGTCTACAAGGCCGGGGTATCCAGACTATTGGGGATGCCCCACCCGCTGGAGAGCTGGGGGCTATTGACTGCCTCATCAGCCCTGCCCGGCTTAGTGGCCACGGGTATCAATTGTTTTGCTTGCCCTGCCTGTTGGGAGGCCGGGGGCTATAGACCACTTCCTCTGCCCTGCCCCGCCTGAGAGCTGGGGGCAATAGACTGTAAGGGATGCCTGTCCCGCAAGGCAGGCCAAGAAATGCAGGGTGCCCAACCTGGAGGCGACATGCACAAACAGTGCAGCTGTAAATCTCTCCCTACGGCCGGACAACAAGGCACAGGCAGCAATTCCAGCAGCAAGTGTCGTTCTCTTAGAACAGCGGTTCTCAGTCTCCAGGCACTTGCAGTACAATTAACCACAGCTGCAGTCCAGCAGTGTGCTAAAAACCATGTAAAGATTGCCGCGCCAACTGCCTCACTCCGGGGTCCCAGCAGGGGCGGGGCCGGCTCAGGGGGAGACAGCGCCCCAGAGACATGCTGCAGTGCTCTCTGCCCTGCCTGTGGGGGGGGGGGTGAGCATGTGCTGGGCTGCAGTACACCCTGGCTGCCTGCAGCAGACATCCCCCACCTGCCCATCCTCTGCTGGCCACGTCCAGATCCTGAGCTCACAGCCAGAGCAGGAGGCTGCCCTGTAATTCATCCCATTAAAATCTGTGCCATTCTTTATAAGCAACAGCTAGTGCAGGGTCGTAATTGTCCCATGGGCATCTTCCCAGCTAGGGACCCCCAGGACTCGGTGGGTGGGATCACAAGCAGAAGGAACAAACTTCTTCAGCAGCATTCCTGGCACAGGTCCCAATCCAGGACAGATACAACGTGATCTTTCAATCCACATCCTTACATCACACTGCACCCTCACTCGCAAACCAGAGACGATGCTGAGTTTGGCAGAGCGGTTCTGCAGTCTGCGCTCCAATGAACGCCGATCCCTCCTCCTACAGAACGGCTTGGGAGTCACCTACACTGGAATCAACACGAGCAAGGTCTCGAAGAAGGAAAAACGGTTCCTAACCTTTCATAACGGCTGTTTCTTCAAGATGTGTTGCTCATGTCCACTCCAGGACCAAACCCGCTCCTCCCTCTGTTGGTGTTAGGTAGCAGGAAGGAACTGAGCGGGTGGAGGATTTGTAGGGGCCCATATACCAGCGCCATGAGGGAGCGATTCCAGGAGGAACAGAACTTACCTGCGGATACCACTAGTGATAAAACCTTACACTAGCGGTGCACATAGTTCACACACAGCTACATTGGAATGGACATGGGACAGACATACGGAAACACAACAGTTACGAAAGGTTAGGAACCGTTTTTTCACTGGCCTGGATGATACGTGATTCCCCACAGCCATATTTTATGGACAGTTGAAAATGGGACACGAATGCTGAGAGGCCAATGAAAACGATACAAGGAGACTCTCAAAGCTGTAGATTAAATGAAGTTCCCACAAGACTGGATTGGGGATATTAGCAGGAGTTGTGGGGACCCTGGAGGGGGAGAATAGGGGTGCAGGACAGTTCCTGCAGTGACTGAACACACAGTGTGTGGCGCAGGGTGTGCAGTATCCAGGTCACAGTGGAGCAGAGTCCTGAAAGAGGCAGGAATGATACTTGAGATAAACAAGCACAGCTGTACCTCTGGGGCCTCATATGGCCCTCCTCTCTGTGGGTGCCAATGTGGGTGCCCAAATACAAAGGCGTTTTTATCCTCACAACCCCCTGAGGCAGGGAAGTGCTCTCCCTATTTTACAGAGGGGAAAGTGAAGCCCAGAGTAGATTATGAGATGACCCATCCAAGATCACACAGGAGCTCTGTGCCTGAGCCAGGAATTAACCAGGTCTCCTAAGTTCCAGACCAGCGCATGATCCACCAGACCCCAGGGGGAGGTTGTCAAAGGCACAAGGGCAATGGGCAGCAGAGTCCCATTGAATGTGGATGGACAATGGACACCTCACTCACCGCTGAACATCTCCCTGCACCCTCCCCACCCCAATGACAGCCTGTGTAGCTACTGTAGCTGGGATAAAGAGACAAAGGCCGTCAGTCCGCAGGCTGCAGGGCACCTGCTGATCACTGAAGGGGGCTCAGGAAGCTGCACTTCCCCATGGCAGGATATTGCACCCAGAGGGGTTTATGACTAAGCTGGGGCAATCTGTGCTGCCCTCTGTCAGAGAGGCTATCGAATGGGAGGGACTGTTACTGTGTGTGGAAATCCTACGTTTGAAACAAGGATGCACAAGAGCCTGTCCAGGTGCACGTCACGGTCTCGGGGATTCAGCACCGGGCTCATCAGCCGGGAGTAGCAGCAGATGCTCAGATTCTATGACAATGAGCAGCAGCACAGAAATGCTGATAGATAAATGAGCACGTCCAACCCTTGGCTCTTCTTTTCTCTCTGGGGTTTTAGCAGTGCAGGACAACTCTAGAAAGTCTGCAAGTCTCAGTGCTCCGATAATCTGAGCCTCTGTTAGCGGTGAATTGTTTCATCACTCTTGGGGGAGGCTCTTCGTATGAAATTCCACAGGGTCCAATTTCTGCTCTTTCCAATGCTCATGGAGTTCTGGGAATTGTCTGAGAGTTGAGGACAAGCTGAGTATCCACAGGGACTGTACGGGGGAATCATAAAGTTCCTGTCCAGCACTGCAAGTGCCAGACGTGAGATTCGTACACTCATTCTCAGGTCACAAGATTTCCTCTCTTTGCTGCGTGGGATTCTGGTGAGTTGCCTCTTTCTGCAATAATGTTAGTGTTAAGGGCTCAGGAAAGGTTTCAGTCAAGAACAATCTGGGCAGGAATTCTCCAGCACGGAGACTTGAACTGTTTCATATTGTCAGTAATATGAAGGGATTTAAAACTGGAACTAAAGATTCATTGTAAGTCGTTTAGATGAATGCTTCTGTTAAGATCATTTCCTTGTTTCTTACTGAGACAGATGGAAGGGGACTATTTCCCTTTTTTTAAGTCTCTGTGGTTTTTTCTCTGATTCTCTCAAATTTTCCAGTTCATCAATGTTACTGCCAGGTTAAGACGTGTAGCCAAAGCCTGTGTCATAGGTATCTCTGATACCCGAGATTTCACACCAAGAATGTGTCACACAGGGATTTACACGCTGGCCAGATTCTGCTCTCACATTCTGCCTTTAGTGGCTCACTCCAGATTTACACTGGCATCACTGAAAGCAAAATCAGGGCCCCTGGGTTTTGAAATCCCCATCTTTCATGCCCCTTCTCAGGAAGCCACGAAAACGGGGGGTCATTCTTCAGACTTTTTCAGCACCGTAACAGAATAGCTCTCGCTGCAGCAGGACCTGAAGCCAGGATCTTCACAGCAGGGAGCCTAAAGTTCAACACTAAGGGTGAAATCTTGGTTCCGATGAGATCAATGGCAAAACTCCCATCAGGGGCAGGATTTCACTCCAAATCCACATTTAGGGACTGAAATAAAAGGCCTGATTTTCACAAGCAATGAGCCTCTAATGACTTCAACTGGAGTCATCCTGCGGCCTCTAAGGATGGGTGAGCTCATTTCGGCCAGAGAAAAACTGACAGGAGAGTAGCTGAAATATGAAACTCAGAGCTCAGAGGTTTGAAAGGATTCAGGTGACAATTTTTTTCATGGGAGGGAGGGGGGCTGCGCTGTCTGCAGTAAAACTAAAAGTATGTTTCTGGCTTAGAGGAAAGCAGGCAGTGCTGGAAATCTCATTAGCGGAGATCGAGGCACACAGTGTGTGTCTGTGGGGTGGGACATGCAGTATCCAGATGGCAGTGGTGCAGAGTCCTGAAACAAGCTGAAATAAGGAATGGACATCCTGCCTAATTCACACACCAAAGAGGTGTAACTAGACCTCCTGCAATCTCCCGGGGCAGGGGGGTGTCTCAGGCTGTCATGTAATGTGGACACACTGTAGTAGATTGTCTCTGACACCTTCCCCATCCAGCCCATCCCTCCTCCTGTGAGCAATCCCACAACAACTAAAGCTTTGTGTTGTTCTGAGGAAGAGTTACTCGCTCTGGCTCCTTTTAGTCTCCACGTTCTCTCTCCCCTCCACTCGGGTCTGTGCCTCTCCTCTTCCCTGCACAGGCTGAGCTGCTGCTGGAGTTCTCTTCACCCCCGGACAGGCTGTGCAGGCAGCTCCTCCATCCCCCCCTTTCCCCAGCGCAGCCAGACACAGAGTTTAACCCAGGCATCGTAGATATTTGTATGAGCTGTCAGTGTGTGCTGTGTCCGGCACCTGGTGTTGGTCCTGGCTGAGTGAGATCACTGTGTGTCAGGGTTGGGGGTCATGGAGGCAGAGAGTGGTGGGTACACGGACAGACAGGCAGCACTGCTGAAATTTCATTTTTCTTTCTGATAGTTGGTCCCAGGCCAGTGCTGGGAACTTCCCTGGCCCCGACTTTATCTGGGCTGCTGTCAGGTCTCTTTCTTCTGGTGAACCAAAGAATTGCAGCCTGGGTGTCAGACCCTTTACTCATGTCTGTTTCCAGTTTTTTTTTAAGGTTGTTGAATGTTAATTACACAACTTCAGGCATTTCCCCAATGGAAAGAACCATTGATCTTTGCTCCTCAGCTGGGTCCGTCTCCCATCAGATCTGACCCCATCTATAATCTCCTTCCCCCTCCCAGGCTGCCCTGATTCCAACACTACGCTGGGCGCCAGCATCTTCCCAGTCACCTGTGGCCCCCACAGCCTCCGAACCCCTCAAGCTCCCCACAGCTCTTCCTCTGCAGGGATGAGGTGCACCCATACCTCTGTCCCTTGCCTGGGCGGGGATCAGTGACGGTTGCTCTCTGGTGAGGAACGTCACACACACAGTGGCAGATGCCAAGGCACCTGTGCTGTGCTGCTGCTCTTGTTACTCCCACACCGGGTGGCGTTTCGGGGACTGCTGCACAGCAACAACGAGCAAGCTGAGAAGTGTGCACAGTGTACAATGAGAGCTGGCAATGCTGGGTCATGTCAGTGTTAGGTAAATACAGCTGCCAGGTGCAGGAGAGACACTGGCTGCTGGCTGACACAGTGACCCACTGGGGGACAGACACTAATTCCAGCACTGTCTGGGATCATTTGTTAGCCATTAATGGGACCGTTGTACATACATTCCTCAGGGTGGAGAATTTATAGCGTCACGTGAGCCATTAATCTCAATGAGTATAAAAAAATGCCTTCAGTCAGACTCAGGCAAGAGCTTGCAGGCAAAATGCCTCCAGCTGATTCCTGTCTGTGCTGCAGGGACGTGTTCACAGAGCCCTCAGCCCTAAGGCACCACTGTGATCATCTAGTCCCGCGAACCTCTTTGATCCCGGTCGCCGAAATTAAGTAGCGGAGCCGCCGAAAGTCTGCATTGCCTCTTTAAGAGATTTTTGGGGGCAGCATCTTAAAGCGGCAATACCTTTTGCTCCACAACTGTGCCGCCGAAAAGGAGAACTCGTCCTCAGTTTTCAGGCGGCGGGTATCCCTCCTAGAAATCTCTTAAAGTGGCAATGTCAGTATCCCCACAGCGAAAGGGCAGCGCTGAAAGCTACTGATGCTGCGCCGCCGAAAATGGGCAGAGGGCCTGAAATATTCGGCGGAGAGCATTGTATGGCCTCTTCAAAGTAGAGGTTCTGTGATTCCGGCCCGTCACTTTGAGTGAATTTGACACCCCTGATCTAGTCTGACCTCCTGTATAGCACAGGGCAGAGACCTGCCCCAAGGAATTCCTGTCAATTAACAAGGCAGAATAACGAAACCACTGTACTTCTTACTTTCTTCAAGGCACCCAGGTTTCTCTGAGATATGTCTCACCAAAAGAAACAGGGAAATAACAGAGCACAAAGTCCCAGCCTGGCATGATAGTGTCTGTTTCCATGGGGAAAATTTGGCTTCTTTCCAAAAGAGGAATTCCATCGTGGATCACAGCTATGCTCCATCCAGTCCAGTGTCCTCTCTCTGCCAGCGACAATCCCAGAGGCTGTTGAAGAAGGTGTTGGGGGGATAGCCTGACTGTCATGAGGATGTAACCTTAACGCCTCACAGCCAGAGATTGGCTTGGGCCCTGAAACATGTGGGGTGTACAGGCTTTCCAAGATATTTATTTAGCTGTAGCTATTGTTACAGAACATTCTTACTATCCATGGAAATGTCCTAAGCCTGTCCGACTTGCTTATTTCCTGGCCTCAACTTCATCTTGTGGCAATGAGTTCCTCTGTCTGATTATGCTCTCAGTGAAGAAAGCATTCTTTTTTCATCAGTATTGGCTTTGCCATGTTTCAATTTAATTTAATGTCCTCTTGACCTTGTGATATGAGACAGGGAGAAAAAATTCTTGATGTACTCTCTGCCAGTCAGTATTTTATAGACACTTCTTGAATCCCCTCTTGTTTCTCTCCTTTCTAAGGTAACAATCCCAGTCTTTTCAACCTGTGTCCCAAGGAGAGTTTCCCCAAGCCCTTGGTATTTCTCATTGCCCTTCTCTGAACCCCTCTAGTTCTGCAATACCCTGTTTGAGAAGGGTGCTCATTGCTGCACAGAGGAGTCCAGAGGAGGGTGAAGGATTGACTGACTGATCTCATGGCATTGTTTTTTCAGTATTATTCCCCATCCCACTCCTCCTGTGCTCCAGCGTTTTCCTTAGCTTTTGTCCGTGCTGGCACTTTGAGCAGGGTTCACAGAGCTGTGTACCGTGACACTAGGTCCCTGCCCTGAGTTCATACAATTAAATTACAACTTTGTAAGATGTATGACGAGTTCACGTTTTTCCCTCCAATGCACATATATGGTGCACATATTGACACTGAACGTCATCTTCCATCATGCAGCTCGTTCACAGGGATTGGTTAGCTCCCTCTGACGACGTCTCTTGGCTGGACTATGGCCGGAATAATTTGGTGCCATCTGCAAATGCTGCCAACTCACTGCTAACCTCCCTTTCTGGATTGTTAATAACTATAAAATATTTAGAGTGGTATTTGTTACCGTGTGCCTAAACCCCTCGCTCTGCTTCTCTCCCTTCACAGGAACCCTCAGCATTTCTGAGCCTGATCGGTGCTTCGACCACCTCATGGTGGCTTCCAACCTCACCGCCTCTGACCCCTCAACATTCATCCTAAATGGCATCTCAGGGCTGGAAGCTGCCCACCTCTGGATTTCCATCCATTTCTCTACGTTCTACATCATCAGCCTGTTGGGAAATTTCACAATTCTGTTTGTCATCAGCAAAGAGCAGACTCTTCACCAGCCCATGTTCCTGCTGCTCTGCATGCTGGCGCTCACAGACATCGGCATGTCTACCTGTGTCGTACCGAAGGCACTGTGCATATTTTGGTTTGGTTTCAAAGGCATCACTGTGGATGGCTGCCTCACCCAGATGTTCTTCCTTCACGCATTTGCTCCTATGCACTCAGCCGTCCTCGTGAGAATGGCCTTTGATCGCTATGTCGCCATATGTGACCCTCTGAGATACGCCACCATCCTCACCAAAGCACGAATCGCTAAGCTAGGGCTAATGGGTTTGATACGAGCTGTTCTCTTCGTTCTGCCATTGCCCCTGCTACTGCGCAGGCTGCCATTCTGCGCCAACCGCATTATCCAGCACACGTTCTGCGAGTACATGGCTGTGGTGAAGTTATCTTGTGGGGACACAACAGTCAACAGGATATACAGCTTGGTGATAACATTAGTGATCACTGGGTCAGACCTGACCCTCATTGGTCTGTCCTACGGGCTGATCATCAGGGCCGTCCTCAGGCTGTCCTCCAAGAAAGTCCACCAGAAAGCCCTCAACACCTGCACATCCCACATCTGTGTGATGTTGATGTCTTACACTCCCGTCCTCTTCTCCGTCCTGACATACAGGTTCGGTCAGGGCATCGCTGCCCATGTTCACATCCTCTTGGCCAACCTCTATGTTGTAGTCCCCCCCATGCTCAACCCTATCATTTATTGGGTCAAAACCAAAGAGCTTCGTGATAAAGTGGGAAAATACATCTGCAGAATGTGATCGCCTGGGACCACTGACTTTAAACCTGCGTGACAGGAGGGGGAAAGAATGTCTCCTCGTTAATCAAGTGTGCTGTGTCTAATTTGGCTGAGCTTAGCCTATTGGCAGTTCACAGTCTGATAAGTTCCTCACACCTAATGTCTTATCACACCAGCACCAAGCACTGCTCTTTCTGACTGTCACCTGATCTCTTTCAGCGTCACTTTTCCTCCCCCCGCCATACACACCCTGTGACTCGGCCTTTTCATGTCTTCCACACCTCCAGCAATGGTGGCTTCTCATATGCCCTCAGCCCTATTTTCCAGCAGTATGTTTGTTGATTCTCACCATTTCTCACTCTCCTCCATCTTTGACTCTTTTGCCCCTCTCTGCCATCACAGGATTCCCAACTCTGACCTCCACCAGGCCCCAACAATCCCTTCCAGTCCTGAGTCTCACCAAATCGGTCTCTCTGAATTCTTCACTGGCAATTATTTGGAGTTTCCACCTCTGGTTTGTCCTTTTTGAAAACATGAAATATGCCCTCAATTATCAGTTCATTTTGGGGCACACATTGTACACAGACTGGGGTCAAAATAAACAGAAAGTCTATTTAATAGAAAAATCACAGATACAAAGATGAAGGATGGAAGAATCACATGCATGGCTACAGTCTGGGGATCTACTGGCTAGGCAGCAGTTAGGCAGAAAAGGACCTGAGTGTTACAGTAGAGACTGGGCTGCATTAGTAGGAACATTGCCAGAAGATTGAGGGGAGTGATTATTCTATTCCATTCGGCATTGGTGAAGCCACATTTGGTGTATTGCATCCAGTTTTGCATCTCCTGCTATAGGAAGAATGTTGACAAATTGGAGAGAGTCCATCCAAGGGCAACAAAAATGATGAGGGGGCTGGAGAACATAATTTATGGAGAGCGGCTGAGGGAACTGGTCTCATTTATTCTTCAGAAGAAAAGAATGAGGGGGGATTTTATAAGTCATGGTCTATTACAGGAGTGGGTGGGGGAGCTTCTGTGGCCTGCACCGTGTAGAATATCAGAACAGATGATCATATTAGGCTCATAGACTCAAGGTCAGAAGGGACCATGTGTTTTCCTCGTGCCCTCTGTCATCAAGGGGATTCAGTGTTTCCCAGACAGCACCCTGCTTAGCTGCTGCAGAGTGGCATAATCTGTGACATTTTGGGTACCATCTAGACCAATAAAGGGGTCTCTCCCTATCTGACTTGTAACCTTGGGGACTTAACACTGCTGTTATGGCTCATGGCCCTGCACCAGTAACCAGCCCACAAGCAGCATGGTCTCACACAGGCTTCCAGCAGCCGACTTACTCCTTGCAGGGGGAATCCAACAGCCTCTGCTGATCCATTTCCCTGAGTTCTCATCACAGGGAAGCCCCAGAGGAGCCAGAGATGCAATCCAGAAGGCAGAGCTGGGATTTAGGCAGAGTAGCAATGCTGAGCCAGAGCCGGGCAGCTGGAGCAACCCAGACCAGCTGTGCCAATGGGGAACCAGGCTGATCTACACAGGGGAGCTGCGGGGACAGAGCTGGGATAGCAGGTGCCGGCCATGCCACAAGTGACGCAGCAGCTGAGCGTGGTGAGCGGCTGGGGAGAGCAAGGCGGGGCCAGGGCACAGGGCCCAGTGCAGGGAGACGTCGCCAAAGAAGAAAGCCTTATAGGTTGGTGTGACACACTGTACCCCGGACTGAACCATTTCCCACATCAGTCAATGCCCACCGGGTGTAGAAGAACAGAGTTAAAGCTGGACAAGTAATCAGGCCTAAGCTACAGGGAATGGAGTCATGGCACAGGATTGCTGACACCCCCAGTTTCACTCCAGTGGCTGTGGCAGCAACTCCCACTCATCTCTCAGAGCCAGGAGAAAGGCTTAGGGGTGTGAGTTTCCAAGGAGCCCCACTTCCAAGGGGCCCCACTGATTTCTGTTGCTTTCTGTTCCTTTTTTTTTTACTTCATTTTTTCTTCTTCCTAAATCTTTCTCTTTTCTTTTTCTTTCTCTCCACCCCTTTTTTCTCTCTCCCCTCCCCCATTTCCCTGCTTCTTCTCCCCTCCCCTTCCTGTCACTTTTTTTTCTTGTTTGAAAGCAAAGGATTAAAGTCGCTATTAAAATGTTAAGGAATGTAGCTGCTGTTAGCCTGTACTTTAAAATAATTTCACAAGACTAATTGGTTGCTTTTCACCCCCTCCCCCTTGTACTTTTGTTTTTTTGAAATTTTAATGGAGGGAATTTTAAATACACTTTGGAAGTAAAAAGTTTTTAACAAACACAGACTAAGGTGGCTGTGTTGCAAAAATTGTACTTGGTGGCTCAGGTGTTACAAGCACAATACGCCACCTTAAGAATGCAGCTCAGTAAAAACAGTGGCTGATAAACACAATAAAAGAATAAAGACGTTGCTTTTGTAAAAGTTAATACTACAAAAGTTAAAAAACCCAACAATTGAACATTTGGAAGTTGTGGAATTGTTAAAAAGTAACAGTTGTGGAAATGGTATAAAAGAAATAGTGTTAAAATATTTTGGTTTAATAATATTCAGTAAGGTAAAGATATGTATAATTTAGTACCGTCACATTGCGTGGAAACCTAATAGTTAAACAAATTACACAAAGGGGTCAGGCAGTGGCTGCTACCACGTTTTTGACCGCGGGAGCCTTTACAGCCATTCTGAAGGAAAATGGACCCTTTTCCTGCAGGAATCGTCTGTAAACAATTCATTGTAAAGAACTGGTGCAGGCAGCAGGAAGAGAGACAATCTGATTTAAAACATTTCATTACTAAACAATTGGTCAGATTTACAAAAGAGAATAAGGGGTTTCCATTAAAACTTTGACTGTTTCTAAATGTACAAAATGGGAATTTGGGTATAGGTGTGTAAAAAAAAATAGTGTATGGGATTTTAAGCAAATATGGACAGCTAGTAAAAAGTAACAAAACTTATTAGGGGGCTGGAGCACAAGACTTATGAGGAGAGGCTGAGGGAAGTAGGTTTGGTTAGTCTGCAGAAGAGAAGAATGACAGGGGATTTAATAGCAGCCTTTAAATACCTTTAACCACCCCCGGGACAACCTGTTTGATTATTTCTAATAGTAAGTAGTCCAGGATGAATGTTGTAGATGACTTCAAGGGTGAAACACATTTCTGCACATGCCAGATCAAGAACCTCTTCCACTTTGCCAGGTTCAGAGCATGTCAACTCTAAGGTGTTCAGCCATGGAGTTTCCAGGCCATGAGGTGCAGGGACTCGAGGTTCGGCTTATGTACACAACCGTGGTCCTGGATAATCAGATCTGGGAACAGGGGCAGGCTGATTGAGTGTCCACCGAAAGACCCAGAATGGTGGTGAACCAATGTTAATGAGACCAGTCTGGGGCTGTCAGGATTGTGGAAGTCAGTCTTTGAAGTCTCTCCTTGTGTTGGGGTGTACCATGCCCCAAAGCCCTCTATGGAGGCTTCATGGTCCTACCACCTGCTGCCGCAGAAAGAGCAGTAGAGGTGAGTTTTCCTGGCTGCCTAGAGTGGCTCTGGGGAAAACAACCAATCAGGGAGAGGTTGCATGTAGCAGCCAATCAGAACACAGCAGGCCCCACTAAAAGGAGCTGCAGTACCTGAGCAGAGTTAGTTGCTGCATGGAGGCAGAGGAGAAAGCCTGGTACTCCTGGATGAACGCAGGAATTCCAAGAGCAGGGACAGAGCAGCTGCTGGCAGGGATCAGGGGAGCAGGAAGGAGATCTTGGCTGGCTGCTGGGATGTGGTACCTGTCTGCCCTGAGGTAAGGTAGAAAGAGAGAGAGAGACAGCCATGACAGAAGAATTAACATAAGGTTTAAACCTTTAAACTGGAGACAAAATGAACCCATTCCATTTCTAAAGCGTGTCTTCTGTACCTTTCTCAAGATGAGAGATGACTTAGAAAAAATGATTGATAGAGCTTAGAGCATTATATACCCTACCCAATAGAAACAGATGTGATACTGGCATTACACTACTTTGAGCAAAATAAGCAGATTTTTAGAAGAGCCAGAGAATACGGCAGTGAGTTTAGGAAGGCACAAAGTGCAGAACTTTCAAGGTATAGCAACTATAACTTTGAAGAGAAAGGCACTGAATGAAGTCACAGCCTGTCTTAGGGGACCTTGGATAAGATATAGACGGGGCTTCCCTGTTAGGCTCATGTTGATTCATTAAGATGTGCAATACGGCAAATGGGAGAAGAGTGGAGGCCATGATTCAAAATACAGAGCAGCAAGACATGAAACATAGAGGAGAAAAGCCAAGAAAGAGAACTGCTAGGACAACGATCCCAAGACTAGTCCAAAGGAGCAGACGGATAATAGCTGAACACTTATCTCCACCATTGGCCCCTTTCATTTTTAGAGAGCTCAGTACAGCTTTAAAAGACCCCTGATGTCCATAAAAAGGTCATTACAGATTGGAAAGCGTAAGCAGGATGGGAAAGAAACAATATGACTGTGTTTATAACTAAAAGGGTGAAGTGGGGACAGGCCATAATTGTGACTTAAGCAAGGACATGAAGAATTGCTGCTATTCTGCATCCTACTTCGGTTTTGTCACAGATAAATAATTGTAGTATTTAAGGAAAAGCCAGTCTACACTTCCAGACAGAGATGCCAGCAACAATAGCCCAGCTCCAAACCACTGTCACCCTCTTCACTGTCTGCCAGAAGTCTCTCTTGATGAACCATTTCATCTGCCAAGGCAGGGCAAAGCCCTGAATGCTCCGAAGGTGCAGTCTCTGATGGCCATTAAAGGTATGAGCGCCGACTGAAGCTTTTCCCACATTCAGTGCATTGCTGGGGTTCCTCTTCCATGTAGATTCTCTGCCATCTATATCAGGAAAAAAGGACAGGGGAGTCTGAGGAGTAGCCGTGGATCCCGTGCTGGGAGGGAAAGCAATGCTGGGTCTATTTGTTGTTTGTCTCCGGGAGGGCCGTGCGGTGGGGGGCTGTGTAGCCCCTGAGTAGAAATGCAATTCCTGGCGTACCCTAGCAAAGGTGTGCATATTTACAAGTGAGGCGGAGCAGAAGTGGCACATGAGAAAGAGCGATCTGCCATCTGTGTGCAACTGCAATGTGAAACACCCTGACAGAGCTACACACTGAGTGGGGTGAGTGCCAGGATAAACTTAAAAGTTCCTCCCGTGTTTGATTTATTTTGTTGAACTTGATTGGTAGCCAACACCTTTGAGTTGGATGAAGTGATCTTAGAAGTGAAGAGTTTTGTTCAACTTCAATAATGATGTGGAGAATGGATTGGATTGCGCTCTCAGCAAGTTTGCAGATGACACTAAGCTGGGGGCAGTGGCAGATACACTAAAGGACACAGATAAGATACAGCATGACCTTGACAAATTGGAGGATTGGCACAAAACAAATCAGATGACTTTCAAGAAGGACAAGTGCAGAGTCCTGCGAATAGGACAGAAGAATCCCATGCACTGCTACAGACTGGGGACCGACGAGCTAACCCTAGGAGGGTGGTGAAGTACTGGAATGGGTTATCTAGGGAGGTGGTGGAATCTCCATCCTTAGAGGTTTTTAAAGCTTGACATGACAAAGCCCTGGTTGGGAAAATTTAGTTGGGGTTGGTCCTGCATTGAGCAGGATGTTGGACTAGATACCTCCTGGTATTCCTTCCAACCCTCATCTTCTATGATTGTTTAATTCCAAAGTGGGGAATAACTGACTGGGCAGTGGTACTGCTGAAGAGGATCTGGGCGATATAGTGGATCATGAATATGAGTCAACAAAGTGATTCAGTTGAGAAATAGGCAAATGTCATTCTGGAGTGTATTAACACGTGTGTTGTACATAAGACATGGGAGATAATTGTTCAGCTATACTGTGCACTGGTGAGACCATAGTTAGAGTGCTGTGTCCAGAGTTGGTCACCATGCTTTAGAAAAGAGATGGACAATCTGGAGAGAGTCCAGAGGAGAGGAACAAAAATGACAAGTGGTTTAGAAAATCTGACTCTTGAGGAAAGGATAGAAGGTACTGGGAATGCCTAGTCTTGTGAAGAGAAGGCTGAACGGGGACATAAGAATCTTCAAATCTGAAAAGGTTTGTTATAAAAAGGATGGTAATGAATTGTTTTCCATATCCCCTGAGAGTGGGACAAGAAGTAATCAGCTCAGTTTTCGGAAAGGGAGATTTTGCTTGGATATTAGGAAACATTTTCTGAGAATAAGGAGAGTTAAGCACTAGAACAGCTTACCTGGGGTGGTTGTACAGTCCCTGTCAATGGAGTTTTTAAGATCTGGTCAGACGCACCCTCCCCAGATTTGTTAGTAGTTTCTGCAATAAATGAGTGGGAGAGGCAGGGGTGGCAAGGGCCCACGCCTAAAGCTAAGGACGCCAAGAAGTTGGATCTCTTTGGCAGGAAGATATGTTCCACGGGGGTGTCCAGCTTCTAATTTCATATCAGCAGGCGCCCCTCAGCCTCTATGGCTTAGAGCCCCCAAGAGTTAAACAAAATTCACTGAAATGCTCCCACAAGAGTCTAGGGCTGAATTTTCAGCTTTAGTTGAGGAAGGCTGGACAGTAGCAAAGTCTTCTCTGCAAGCGGCACTGGACGTTGCAGATTCAGCTGTGTGAACCATGGCTTCGACCGTGGTAATGCAGAGGAGTTCATGGATGCAGGCCTCTGGCCTTCCATCCAAGGTGCAGCGAAACATTCACCCAGGAGATCCCCACTGAGGGCACGTTCCTTTTTTTTTGGAACAAACTGATTTAAAGCTCCACAGCCTGAAAGACTCGAGAGCCTCCCTGAAGTCTCTAGGTCTTCAGGCCCCAGCCCCTCAGAGGAAGCATTGCATATCACTAACCTTGCCTCGCTTTTACCAGTCTTAACTGAAGCAAGACTCTACTAGGAGAAGTGGCTGGAGCAATAAGAAAAGGCCTCCTCCTTCGTCGGCCCACATGTCTGGGCCCGCGAGACAATCATTGGGTTCAAAGCAGACCTTTTGAGGGTGCAACTAAAGATGGCACACCAGAACAGTATCTGGATCTAATACCCTGTATTTTTGGACTGGTTATCCCACTTCTATCGGGTGTTCCATATTACTTCAGAACGTAGGGTGCTAATCACAATAAGACGAGGATACTCCCTACAGGTCAGTTGTTCCCCTCCTTCCCACCTTCCCTCTCCATCCCTCGTCAGGGACCCTTTTCATGAACAACTTCTAATCCATGAGTTGCAAAAGCTTCTAAAATTGGGAGCAGTAAAGGACGTTTCTCTGGACCTGTGAAACCTCATCAGATTCATGAAGAAAGTTTGCTTCTGCGTGGTCCCTCTGGCCTCCATCATCCATTCTCTGTATGCAGGGGACTGTATGCTGCCCTCAACTTCAGAGTCACAGAAGATTCCGCCAATTTCTAGTTCACTACCAGTTTACTGTCCTCCCTTTCGGCCTGTCAACAGCTCCTCACGTGTTTACCAAGTGCGTGGCAGTCATTTCAGCTTTCCTGATGGAAAAAAGAGTCCATGTTTACCTTCACCTCGACGATTGGCTCATCATGGGTTACATCAGGGCACAGGTGGAGTCCAATGTAAGCTTGATATGGACAACCTTCGAGAAGATAGGCCTCCTAATGAATGTGCAGAAGTTAACTCTCTCACCTGTTCAAATAAGAGATTTCTGAGGGGCAGTCCTCAACTCGGTCCAGGCCAGAGCCTTCCTTTCGGAGACCTGGCTTTGGGCCAGGGGAACCATCATAGAAAGTCACAGAAACCATGCTACCTCCATGCAAGACAGTGCCTGAAACACCTATAGCATATGGCCCCATCGTTGCAGAGGCCTTGTCTTTGTTGCGGAGCGGAGCTCTTGTTGCATGTCAACGTCAGAGAGCTCAGAGTGGTGTGGCTTTCCTGTCAATCTTTCCAGAACCACTGAGGACAGCAATGTCCTAAAAAAGCAACAGCGTGGAGCACGCTCCTCTCCCTAGTGCTAGGAAGCCCTCCCCCTGTGACAGCAAATGGAGAGAACCCCAAAAGGTTTCCCTCCCTTCTAGGACTTCCCGTTGATGGAAGGAATAAGTCGTCTGCTGGAAGTCAGGTGAGACCATGATGCTTCTGGGCTGGATACTGGTGTCAGGACCGTGAGCCATAACAGCACAGTGTTCAGGTCCCCAAGGTTACAAGGCAGATTGGGACAGACCCCTTTACTGGTCTAGGTGCTGCCCAAAATGTCACAGACTGTGCCACTCTGCAGTGTCTAAGCAGGGTGCTGTCTGGGAAACACTGAATCCCCTTGATGACAGAGGGCACATGGAAACTCTTCACAGACAACAGGTCACTTGCATTAGAAAAGGGAACTTGACCAGAATTAATGTAAAAAGCCTGAGATTGCATCTTTGTTTATTTTCTGTGTAAATTTGGACAAAGCACCCTTGATTAAAGACAACATTTCTTTACTCCCTCCTTTGACACAGGTCTAAAGTCAGTGACCCCAGGCAATCACATTCTGCAGGTGTATTTTCCCACTTTGTCTCGAAGCTCTTTGGTTTTGACCCCATAAATGATAGGATTGAGCATGGGGGGCACAAGGACATACATGTTGGCCAAGAGGATGTGAACGTGGGCAGCGATGTCCTGACCGAACCTGTGTGTCAGGGCAGTGAAGAGGTAGGGAGTATAAGACATCAGCATCACACAGATGTGGGCTGTGCAGGTGTTGAGGGCTTTCCCGTGGGATTTCTTGGAGGAGATCCTGAGGATGGCCCTGATGATCAGCCCATAGGACAGGCCAATGAGTGTCAGGTCTAACCCGATGTTCACAAATGTTATCACCAGGCCGTACATCCTGTTGACTGTGGTGTCCCCACACGAGATCTTCACCACAGCGAGGTGCTCGCAGTACGTGTGGGGGATAACATGGTTGGCGCACAATGGCAGCCTCCACAGTAGTAGGGGCACTGGCAGAACGCAGATAACAGCTCGCATCAAACCCACTAGCCCTAGCTTAGCGATTCGTGCATTGGAGAGGATGGTGGCGTATCTCAAAGGGTCACATATGGCGATATAACGATCGAAGGCCATTATCACAAGAACGGCTGAGTGCGTAACAGCAAACACATAAAGGAAGAACATCTGGGTGAGGCAGCCATCCACAGTGATGACTTTGGAACAGAACCAAAATATGCTCAGTGCCTTTGGCACGACACAGGTCGACATGCCGATGTCTGTGAGCGCCAGCATGCAGAGCAGCAGGAACATGGGCTTGTGCAGGGTCTGCTGTTTGCTGACAACAAACAGAACCATGAAATTTCCCAACAGACTGATGATGTAGAACATAGAGAAAGGGATGGAAATCCAGATGTGGGCAGCTTCCAGCCCCGGGATGCCATTTAGGATGAATGTTGACGGATCGGAGAGGGTGAGATTGAAAGTCGCCATGAGATGGTTGAAACTCTGAGAAGGCTCAGTAATATTCAGGGTGCCTGTGAAGGGAAAGAAGCAGAGTGAGGAGGGTTACACACTTGATAAAAAGTAGCACGGAAAATATTTTATAGTTAGTAACAATCTAGACAGGGGGTGAGCAGTGCAGTGCCAACATCTGCAGAAGGCATCAAATTTTTTAGGACGAGCAGCAGGGTGGCAGATGATGTATGATGTCAATAAGGATGAAAAGACAGGCACTGTTACCTTATAAGGAAGAGAAATAAGAGGGGATTTAAGAAAATTCTGTAAAATACAGACTGGCAGAGAGTATAGCAAAGATGTGTTCTCCCTGTCTCATAACACAAGGTCAAGGGGACATTTGATTAAACTGAAACATGGCAACTTCAAAACTGATTAAAAAAAGAATGCTTTCGTCACTCAGTGCAAAATTAGACAGAAACTCATTGCCACAAGATGAAATTGCGGCCAGGAGCTAAGCAAGAATCGAAAAGGTATAGGACCCTCTCATGGATAGTAAGAATCTTCCATTACAATAGTTACAGCTAAATAAATATATTTGAAAGCCTGTGCACCTGCCTCAGGGCACAAGCCGATGTGTAGCTGTTAGGCGTTAAGGTGACATCCTTATGAACGTTAGGTTATCCCGCCAACTTTTTTGGCAGGCCCTGGGGTTATTGTTGTCAGACAGAGGACCCTGTACTAGGTGGACCATAGGTATGAACCTCGATACAATTCCTCTGCTGGAAAGGAACCATGTTTTCCCCATGAAAACAGACACTATCATGCCAGACTGGGACTTTGTGCTCTCTAACTTCCCTCGTTTCCTTCGGTGAGACACTTTCCTGAAGGCACCCAGCTTTCTCTGAGACATAACAAGTGAAGTGGTTTCATTATTCTGCCTTGTTAACTGACAAGGTGAGGAGAGACACCCATTAGCAACCCAGCTGTTTACCCTTATCATGCTTGAATACTGATAAATTTTGCAGATGCCACAAAAATTGGGAGATCATAAATAATAAAGAGGACTGGTCACTGATTCAGAGCAATCTGGATTGGTTGGTAAACTGGGTCGAGGCCAACAATATATGTTCTAAGAACAAAGAAGGTAGGCGATGCTTATACAATGGGGGACTCTATCGTGGGAAGCAGTGACTCTGAACAACATTTGGGGGGGGGGGGGTGAAAGGGTAATTAGCTAAACATGAGGTCCCTGTGTGACCCTCTGGCCAAAAAGAGCTAATTTTATCCCGGGATGATAAACAGGGGAATCTCAAGTATAGGGAGAGAAGTTATTTTAATGCTTTCTTTGGCACTGGCAGAACTGCTGGTGAAAAATGTTTCCTGTTCCGGCGTTCACAGGTAAAGTTGTATGTTGATACTTAAAGATTATTAAGGGGTGACTTGATAAAAGTCTACAAGTACCCACGTAGGGAACAAATATTGAATAATGGGCTTTTTAGGGTAGCATAGATGGGTCTAACACCATCCAATGCCTGGCAGTTAAAGTTAGAGAATTTCTGACTATAAATAAGGTGTACACCATTTAAATATAGAGTAATTAACCATTGAAGGAATTCACCAAGGGTGATGACTGATTCTCCATCACTGAGAATTCCTAAACCAAGGATGGATGTTTTTCTATAAGCTCTGCTCTAGGAATTCCTTGGGGGCAGATCTCTGGCAATAAAGGAGGTCAGACTAGATGATCACAGTGATCCCTTAGCACATACAGGAGTCAGCTGGAGGCATTTTGCCTGCAAGTTGTTCACTGAATCTTACTGAAGGCATTTGTTTTTATTCCTGCCAGTGGTCAATTTAACCTCAGGGGAAAATGTCTCATGTAAATTTTGTAGCTTTGAAAAGGATACTCTGGGTGAGTTTCCATACAACGGAGGCATCCCGTGAGACATTGAATGGATGAAAGTGTCCCCATGAAATCTCCGCACTGAGGAATGTATGTACAACTGTCCCCATAAATGGCTAACAGACCTGGCTACAAAATTATCTCAGAAAGTGCCGGGTTCAGTGTCTGAGTCCCAATGGCTCACTGTGTCAGCCAGCGGCCAGGGTGTGACCTGCACCTGGCAGCTGCATTTACCTAACACTGACATAACCCAGAGTTCCCAGCTGCCATGATATACTGTTACACACTGTGCACACTTCTCAGTTTGCTCATTGTTGCTGTGCAGCAGCCGCCAAAGCCCCACCCGGTGTGTGTGGGAGCAACAAGAGCAGCAGCACAGCACAGCACAGGTGCCTTGGCATCTGCCACTCTGTGTGTGACGTTCCTCACCGGAGAGAAACCGTCAATGATCCCCCATAGCCAAGGGAGGGGGAAGACGGGGGCTCCTCACCATGCAGAGGAAGGGTTGTGTGGAGCTTGGGGGGCTCAGAGGTTGTGGGGACCACATGTGACTGGGAAGCCTGGAGAAGACACTGGCGCCTAGTGCAGTGTTGGAATCAGATTGGAATCAGGCTGTCAGATTTGATGGGAGACGGACCCAGCTGAGGAGCAAAGATCAATGGTTCTTTCCACTGGGGAAATGCCTCAAGTTGTGTAATTAATATTCAACACACATTAAAAAATAGGAAAAAAATGAGTAAATGTTGTGACACCCAGGCTGCAATTCTCTGGCTCACCTGGGGAAAGAGGCCCTGACAGCAGCCCAGAGACATTTGGAGCCAGGAGAGCTCCCAGCACTGGTCTGGGACCAACAATCAGAAAGAAAAATTGAATGTCAGCAGTGCTGCCTTCCTGCGTGTGCACCCATCACTCCCTGATCCCACAACCCCCAGCACTGCCCCTCAGTGATCCCACTCACCCAGGACCAACACCAGGTTCCGGACACACCACACAGTGACAGCTCATAAACATATCTACACTTCCTAGATTAAACTCTGTGTCAGGCTGCACCAGGGAAAGGAGGATGGAGGAGGAGCAGCCTGCACAGCTGTCCGGGGGTGAAGGGAACCCCAGCAGCAGCTGAGCGTGTGCAGTGAAGGACAGGGACAGACCCGAGGGGAGGGGAGAGAGGACGGGAGGACTAAAAGGAGCCAGTGCGAGTAACTCTTCCTCAAAACAACACAAAGCTTTAGCGTGCTCCTGCCAGTTAGAAACCCAGACACAACTTCCTGATGTTGCTTTTACATGTTGACAATTTCTGAAGTTGCCATGAGACTGTCGTGGGATTGGTCACAGGAGGAGGGACGGGCTGGATGGAGGAAGGTGTCAGAGACAATCTACTACAGTGTGTCCACATTACATGACAGTCTGAGACACCCCCTACCCTGGGAGATTGCAGGAGGGCTAGCTACACCTCTGTGGTGTGTGAATTAGGCAGGATGTCCATTCCCTGGATGTCCTATTTCCTATGTCCTATTTCGCCCTGTTTCAGGACTCCGTGCCACTGAGATCTGGATATGGTATGTCCCACCCCACACATACACACAGAATGTGTGCCTGGTTCTCCTCAGTCAGATTTCCAGCACTGCCTGTTTTTCTCTAAACCCAAAACATGCTTTTATTTGTACTGTATTTTGGTGCTTCTCATTCTCAATAGAACCAGAGAAGAAGGTGAACAGAGAGCAGACACCCCCAAAAACAATTGTCACCCTACTTGTTTTGAACCTCTAAGCTGTGAGTTTAAGATTTCAGCTACTCTCCTATCACTTATTCTCTGGTCCAGATGAGCTCACCCATCCTTAGAGGCCACAGAACGACTCCAGTTGGAGTCAATGGAGTCTCATGGCCAGTGAAAGTCAGGCCTTTTATTTAAGTTCCTTAATTGTGAATTTGGGGTGAAAACCTGGACCTGACGGGAGTTTTGCCATTGATCTGAATGGGACCAAGATTTCACCCTTAGTGTGGAACTTTAGGCTCCTTGCTGTGAAAATCACAGGCATGAAAGATGGGGATTTCAAAACACAGGGGCCCTGATTTTCCTTTCAATGATGCCAGTGTCAATCTGGAGTGAGCCACTGAAGGCAGAATGTGAGAGCAGAATCTGGGCAGTCTGTAAAACCCTGTGTGACCCATTCGTCTTGTGAAATCTCTGCTCTCAATCATACCCACTGCAGAGGCTCTGGCTACACTTCTTAACCTGGAAGTAAAGTTGCTAAACTGGAAAACCTGAGTAAATCAGAGAAAAAAACCACAGAGACCAAAGAAAAGAAGATACTGAAACAGATGGAAGGACACAGTAAGAGACAAGGAAATGGTCTTAAAAACAAATATTTGTCTAAACTATATACAATAATTCTTTTAAAACTCCATTTTTACCAGGTCAATCCATTGGTGTTTCTGACAACACTAAACATTTCAAGTCTCTGTGAATGAGAATTCCTTCCCAGATTGATCTAAACTTGAAGCCTTCCTGAGCCCTTAGCACTAAATTTATTGCAGAAACAGGCAACTCACCAGAATCCCATGAAGCAGAGAGAGGAAATCTCCTTACTGTGACCTGAGAATCAGTGTACGAATCTCACATCTGACACTCACAGTGCTGGACAGGGACCTTTATGATTCCCCTGTACAGTCCCTGTGGACTCTCTGGTTGGCCAGGACTCCGGGACAATTCCCTGAACTCCATGAGCAGTGGGAGCAGCAGAAAATAGACCCTGGAGAATTTCAGCCGAAAGCCTCCCCTGAGAGTGAAGAACAAGTCACTGATAAGAGAGGTTCAGATTCTCAGGGCACCCAGTCTTACAGACTTGCTATTGAGGACCTGCACTGCTAAAAGCCCAGAGAGAAAATAACAGCGTTAGAGGTGCTCATTTATCTATCGGCATTTCTGTGCTGCTGCTCATTGTCATAGAATCTGAACATCTGCTGCTACTCCCAGCTGATGAGCCCTGTGCTGAATCTCCCACCCTGGTATTTACCCCTCTGATGTGTTTACAGAGAGCAATCATATCTCCCCTCAGCCTTCTTTTGGTTAGGCTAAACCAGCCAAGCTCTTTGAGTCTTCTCTTATGAGGCAGGATTTCTGTTCTGCGGATCATCCTAGTCACCCTTCTCAGCACCTGTTGCAGTCTGAATTCAGCTTTCTTAAACATGGGGGACCAGAACTGCACACACTATTCCAGATGAGTTCTCACCAGCACCTTGTATAATGGTACTAACACCTCCCTGTCTCTACTGGAATTACATCTTCTGATGCATCTAACGACCACATTAGCTTTTGTCACGACCACATCACATTGGTTGCTCATATTCATCTGACGATTAACTGATACTCCTAGGTCCTTCTCCTTCCAACTGAGGCATGCCCAGCTTATAGCAGAAGTTCTTCTTATAACTCCCTAAGTGTATGACCTTGCACTCTCTACTATTAAATTTTATCTTGTTTCTGTTACTCCAGTTTACACGATCATCCAGATCTTCCTGTAAGATAAACCAATTCTTCTCTGTATTGGTAATAGCTCCCAGCTTTGCGTCACCCACAAACTTTATTAGCACATTCCCACTTTTTGTGCCAAGGTCAGTAATAAAAAGGTTAAACAAGTTTGGTCCCAAGTCTGAGCCCGAGGAACTGCACTAGTAACCTCCCTCCAGCCTGACAGTTCACCTTTCAGTATGACCTGTTGTAGTCTCCCCTCTAACTGGTTCTTTATCCACCTTCCATATTAATCCCCAGCTTTTCCAATTTAACTAATAATTCCCCATGTGAGCTGAGGTTAGTCCTGCTCTGAGCAGGGGGTTGGATTAGATGACCTCCTGAGGTCCCTTCCAAATATATGATTCTTTGATTCTATGAGGAACCATATCAAACGCCTGACTGAAATCTAGGTAAATTAGATTCACTTCATCCCTTTGTCTAAAAAATCTGTTATCTTCTCAAAAAGGAGATCAGGTTGGTCTGGCACGATCTATGTTTCATTAACCCATTTTGTTTTTTTTTCCCTATTACCGCTAACCTCAATGTCCTTAACTACTTTCTTTTTCAAAATTTTTTCAAGACCTTGCATACTACTGAGGTCAAACTAACCGGCCTGTAGTTATCCGGATCACATTTTTTCCCTTTTTTAAAAATAGGAACTTTGTTAGTAATTCTCCAGTCTTATGGCACAACCCCTGAGTTTACAGATTCATTAAAAATCCTTCTAGTGGGCTTGCAATTTCATGTGCTAGTTCCTTTAATATTCTTGGATGGAGATTATGCAGCTACCCCGATTAATCATAGAATCATAGAATCATAGAATATTAGAGTTGGAAGGGACCTCAGGAGGTCATCTAGTCCAACCCCCTGCTCAAAGCAGGACTAACCTCTGCTATATCATCCCAACCAGGGCTTTGTCAAGCCGCAGCTTAAAAACCTCTAAGGATGGAGATTCCACCACCTCCCTAGGTAACCCATTCCAGTGCTTCACCACCCTCCTAGTAAAAAACTTTTTCCTAATGTCCAACCTAGACCTCCCTCCCTGCAACTTGAGACCGTTGCTCCTTGTTCTGTCATCTGCCACCACCGAGAACAGCCTAGCCCCATCCTCCCTAGAACCTCCTTTCAGGTAGTTAAAGGCCGCTATCAAATCCCCCCTCACTCTTCTCTTTTGCAGACTAAACAAGCCCAGTTCCCTCAGCCTCTCCTCATAAGTCCTGTGCTCCAGTCCCCTAATCATTTTTGTTGCCCTCCGCTGGACTCTCTCCAACTTGTCCACATCCTTTTTGTATTGGGGGGCCCAAAACTGGACACAATATTCTAAATGCGGCCTCACCAATGCCGAATAGAGGGGAATAATCACTTCCCGTGACCTGCTAGCAATGCCCCTCCTAATGCAGCCCAATATGCCATTGGCCTTCTTGCCAACCAGGGCACACTGCTGACTCATATCCAGCTTTTTATCCACTGTTACCCCCAGGTCCTTTTCTGCAGAGCTGCTGCCCAGCTCGTCGGTCCCCAGTCTATAGCTGTGCATGGGATTCTTTCTTCCTAAGTGGAGGACTCTGCACTTTTCTTTGTTGAACCTCATCAGATTTCTTTTGGCCCAATCCTCCAGTTTGTTTAGGTCACTCTGTATCCTATCCCTACCTTGCAGGGTATCTACCACTCCCCCCAGCTTAGTGTCGTCCGCAAACTTGCTGAGGGTGCAATCTACCCCATCCTCCAGATCATTAATAAAGATGTTGAACAAAACCGGCCCCAGGACCGACCCCTGGGGAACTCCGCTTGTGACCGGTTGCCAGCTAGACATGGAGCCATTGATCACTACTCGTTGAGCCCTATGCTCTAGCCAGTTCACTATCCATTTTATAGTCCATTCATCCAACCCATACTTCTTTAACTTGCTGATAAGAATACTGTGAGAAACCGTATCAAAAGCTTTGCTAAAGTCAAGGTATATCACATCCACCGCCTTCCCCACATCCACAGAGCCAGTCACCTCATCATAGAAAGCAATCAGGTTGGTCAGGCATGACTTTCCCTTTGGTGAATCCGTGTTGACTGTTCCTGATCACCTTCCTCTCTTCCAAGTGCCTTAAAATGGATTCCTTAAGGACCTGCTCCATGATCTTTCCAGGGATTGAGGTGAGGCTGACCGGTCTGTAGTTCCCCGGATCCTCTTTCCTCCCTTTTTGAAGATGGGCACTATATTTGCTTTTTTCCAGTCCTCAGGGACCTCCCCCTGTTGCCACGAGCTTTCAAAGATAATAGCCAATGGCTCTGAAATCACCTCAGCCAACTCCCTCAGCTGTTAAGTCTCTTAAGTCTCATTAAGCTGTTTAATTCTGGCTTCTACCTTGGATGGTGATTTCTACCTCCATATCCTCATTCCCATTAGCCACCCTACCACTATCCCCACGCTCATCAATAGCCTCATTAAAATGGAGGCAAAGTATTTGTTTAGATATTTTTCCTAATGTCCAACCTAGACCTCCCCCCCTGTAACTTGAGACTGCTGCTCTTTTTTCTGTCATCTGCCACTACCGAGAACAGCCTACAAACATCTTAATATTTGCCGTTTGGCTTCACACACGTTCCTTACCTGATTTGGCACAGTCATTCTACTGCCAATATCGCCTATTAGACTGGTATCTTCGTAACGTCATTCAGTGCCTTTCTCTTTCAAGTTGTAGTTGCTAAGCCTTGAAAGCTCTGCACTTTGTGCCTTCCTAGGCTCACTGCCATGTTCTCTGGCTCTTCTCAAAATCTGCTCACTTTGCTCGAAGTAGTGTAATGCTAGTATCACGTCTGTTAGTATTGGGTGGGGGCATAATAAATGTTTCTGAGTCATCTCACATCTTTAGGAAGGTACAGAAGGCATGCTTTAGAAATGGAATGGGTTCATCTTTGTGTCCAGTTAAAAGGACAGCCCAAACCAGTATGTTAATTCTTCTTCATGGTTCTCTCTCTCTCTTCTACCTTCTCTTCAGGGTCCTTTCTTCTTTCCAGCAGTTTATTTTTACTCTGTAAGAATGTTCCGAATTCCATGCACTGCCCCAGGCCTTTTTCTCACAGCTATAGGATGCTGGACAATTTCAAACCCTTCTGAAAGACTCGTTTCTGGCTTTGATTATATTAGACTTGCCTAATAACCTCACACTTTACTTCTGAGAGTTCCCAAGGAGTAGAAGTGCTTTTCTTAAGACATGGCCTTAGAAACTTAGATGGGCGGACTCTCTGTTTAGAGGGGTTGGGGAAATCCTACACTTGAACACACTTGTAATGGAGTCCCTGACCACGCTTTCGCTCGAGCCTGTCTCCGTTTTCTTTCCTCTCTAACATGCAAAAACTGCCTTTTTTTTCTCACGTGGGCGGGGGATGGAAGTTGTGCAACTTTTGTCAAGATTAAGGCCTTTGGCTGCCAAGCCACGTGATATAGCAAGGGCAGAGGGCAGTAGTAGAGTGCTACTATTTGAGTACCGAGGGAGCCTAAGGGGAGGAGCCACTGTACTGAGGACTCAACTGATTACGTGGGACAACAAATGAAAGAACAGGAAGGGGCTTCAGGGTCAAAGGGTCAAACAGAGGGAACCGGAATGGGACATCGAGCAGGGAAACCCGGACAGTGCCCACTGCTCCCAGAAGGAGTCTAGGGAGCCAGCGGATGCTGCCCAGAGGAAATCTTCCCAGATGTGTGAACGGACAGAGGAACAGAAATAGGCCCCACAGTCGCAGAGCACCCCACCAGCCAACCTCTTCTCCCTGGTGTTATAGATGGTAACTTTGGCCAGGGCTAGGAGGAAGTTGACGAGAAGGTCCCGCGACTTTGTGGGGCCTTGGAAGGAGTGCACATAGATAAACAGGTGATGGGAAAATTGCAGCCAGAACCTCAACAGGAGGTTCTGGAGGAGCCAGAACAGGGGTTGCAGCCTGGCACACTCCAGGTAAATGTGCGCTAGGATCTCCCTCGTGCCACAAAAGGGGAGGTGTCGGAGCGAGGGGTGAACCATGCCAGGTACATGCCTGTGCTCACGGCTCCGTGAAGGAGCCACCAACTGATGTCCCCGGTGGGCTGTAGGGTCTGGATGGAGTAGACGCTGGCCCTCCGGGGGTCCTCAACCCCCACAGGTGTTATTAGGTCCCGCCATTTGGTATCTGGGTGGGACACGAGGGCGAGGAAATGAAGGATGTTGAGCACGAGTGTGTACAGATGGTGCTGAGGCGCAGTTCTGAAAAGGACCGGCTGCAAATCGTGTAGCCGGCCCAGTACATAGGGAGAGGGTAGCCGGGGGGGGGCTCACAGGGCTGGGGCCCGATTAAAAGCTCTGGAGGGCTAGCACTGAAGGGGGGGCGGGGAGTGCCCTCTCGCAGGACCAGCTTGAGGTAAGCCCAAGCAGCAGGGGACAAGGCTGCCCTCACCTCCTGGAGTACGCGCTGGGGGGTGCAAAGGGTGGAGAACCCCATGCACCGAGCCAGCGCCTGGGGATCCACCCAGTCCCCCCGTTCGTAGTCCAGGAGATCTCCGATCTTGGTGACTGCTGCCAGGACCAATCTCCGGTGCACCGAGGGGGTCTCCGCCACCTGCACACCGAGTTGGGGGTTGTGTAGCAGGAGATACACAAGGAGCCTGGAGACTGAAACAAGCCTCTGGGTCTGGATGAGGTCCTGGTAGAAGACCAGCAGCTCGGAGAGGTCTCGCGGAAGACCTCTTGGATGGAACCAGTAGTATCAGAGCCCCCAGAGACAGCGGAGGAAGGCGTGCGCCAAGTGGCTCCATGCCGGACTACCTGCACTATAAAGGAGTCTCTGCAGGGCCTGGAGGCAGAAGGTTTGGACCAGTCTGTGGATCCAGCACATGCCCTGCCCTCACTCCTCCAGGGGAAGACTCAGAATCCTTGCAGAGACCCAGTGCAGTCCTGGCCAAAAGAACTCCAGAACTGCCTTGTGGAGGTGGGCCAGGAAACTTTGGGGAGGGTCCAGAGTGAGCCGGTGCCAGAGCATGGACAGGACTAACTGGATGAGCATCATGCCCACCCCAGAAGGGAGAGGCACCGGAGAAGTCCCGTCCATCTCCGCAGCCACTCAGACACCCTGCCCTACAAATCGTGCCAATTCTACGCCGGGGAAAGTTGGATGGCGGAAAGAGAAATGCCCAGATAGAGCAGCGGACCCACGCTCCACCAGATGGCTTGAAGTGCGGGAGGAAGGGAGCTCACCTGCCACCTAGCCCCTACCATCAGGCCAGAGCTCTTGACCCAGTTGAGCCGGGGGGAGGAGACTGCTAAGTAGATGGCCAGGCAGGCCTCCAGCAACACCAGGTCGCCCGGATCCTGGACCGCGAGGAGTACGTCATTGGCATACGCTGACAGGACCAGCCTCAGCTCTGGCTCATGGAGCTCCAACCCCGTCAACTTCCAGCAGAAGAGACAGAGGAAGGGCTCGATGGCCAAAGCGTCAGGCCAGCTGTACAGCAGACAGCCTTGATGCACGCCGCGCCCGAAGCTGACCGGTTTGGTCAGGGTCCAGTTAAGCTTGACCAGACACTCTGCGGAGGTGTGCAACACCTGGAGAAAGCTCACAAAACAGGGCCCGAGGCCAAATGCCTGCAGGGTGCCCAGGAGATACCCGTGGTCCATCCTGTCGAATGCCTTCTCCTAGTAAAGGGGCAGGAGGGCAAAAAACAGACCATCCCTGCACCCGAGCTCCAAGAGGTCCCAGACCAGATAAAGGTTATTAAAGATGGTGTGGCCCGGCACGGTGTAGGTTTGGTTAGGATGGACCACATCCTGCAGCACAGACCTGAGCCTCAGCAAGATGGCCTTTTCTATGATTTTATAGTCCATGCTGAGGAGCGAGACGGGATGCCAGTTCCGAAGGTCACGGAGGTCCCCCTTCTTGGGCAGCAGGGTGATCACAGCCTGCCTGCACAAGAGGGGGAACGCTCCGCTGCCCTCGGACTCGGCTCAGACTATGGCAAGGTCAGGGCTGAAGATGTCCCGGAACACACGGTAGAACTCCACGGTCAGCCCGTCCATGCCTGGAGACTTATTAGTGGGCATGAGGCGGAGGGCTGCTGAGAACTCGGCCAAAATGAGAGGTCGCTCCAGCAGGTCTCGAGCACCCACGCTGACTGTGGGGAGTTCATTCCAGAGTACCCTGCAGGTGGCGACTTCGGTCGGCTCCAGGGAGAAGAGGTCAGCGTAGATGTCCCTGGCCCTTCCATGCATCTCCACTGGATCCATGAGGGGGGCTCCATCATCCGCCAAAAGGCAGGTGATGTGCTTCTTGGCACCCCTCTGTTTCTCCAGGGCACGGAAGAAGCAGGAACTATGATCCATCTCCCAAAGGAGATGGATGCAGGATCTAACAAAGGTGCCCCGAGCACAAAAGTCTTCGAGGGCCTGGAGCTCCTCCTGCTTCTCCCAGCATGCTCCACAGAGAACCAGCCAGAACTTCCAGAAGGATGCCACGAAGCCCACTGTGGTAGTTGGTGTGTTGGTCACCAATGTTTATCAGGTTAGGCTGCGTGCATGTGTCTCTGTATAGATGCTGTCCCAGCTCTGATCAGGAAACTGAGACGGCTCTCACGATTGAATGAGTCGACACGACCACAGATTAGCTGAGCAACGAAGGCACCCAGGCCAGGTTTATTGCGTGCGGCACAATGAGAAATGACTTACAGAGTATCTCTGGGTCAGTTTCATATCGGCGGCGTTACAATGGTCTCGGCCCAACAGCGGGACTTTCTGTTATCCCCTAGACCGGACACCGGTATTCCCTCTGACACCCCCTTTTATACACTGTTACATACACTTTCGGTCTGCCCCCTTTCACGTAGGTAGTTGCCACCCTCCTAGAATCATAGAATCATAGAATATTAGAGTTGGAAGGGACCTCAGGAGGTCATCTAGTCCAACCCCCTGCTCAAAGCAGGACTAACCTCTGCTATATCATCCCAACCAGGGCTTTGTCAAGCCGCAGCTTAAAAACCTCTAAGGATGGAGATTCCACCACCTCCCTAGGTAACCCATTCCAGTGCTTCACCACCCTCCTAGTAAAAAACTTTTTCCTAATGTCCAACCTAGACCTCCCTCCCTGCAACTTGAGACCGTTGCTCCTTGTTCTGTCATCTGCCACCACCGAGAACAGCCTAGCCCCATCCTCCCTAGAACCCCCTTTCAGGTAGTTAAAGGCCGCTATCAAATCCCCCCTCACTCTTCTCTTTTGCAGACTAAACAAGCCCAGTTCCCTCAGCCTCTCCTCATAAGTCCTGTGCTCCAGACCCCTAATCATTTTGGTTGCCCTCCGCTGGACTCTCTCCAACTTGTCCACATCCTTTTTGTATTGGGGGGCCCAAAACTGGACACAATATTCTAAATGCGGCCTCACCAATGCCGAATAGAGGGGAATAATCACTTCCCGTGACCTGCTAGCAATGCCCCTCCTAATGCAGCCCAATATGCCATTGGCCTTCTTGCCAACCAGGGCACACTGCTGACTCATATCCAGCTTTTTATCCACTGTTACCCCCAGGTCCTTTTCTGCAGAGCTGCTGCCCAGCTCGTCGGTCCCCAGTCTATAGCTGTGCATGGGATTCTTTCTTCCTAAGTGGAGGACTCTGCACTTTTCTTTGTTGAACCTCATCAGATTTCTTTTGGCCCAATCCTCCAGTTTGTTTAGGTCACTCTGTATCCTATCCCTACCTTGCAGGGTATCTACCACTCCCCCCAGCTTAGTGTCGTCCGCAAACTTGCTGAGGGTGCAATCTACCCCATCCTCCAGATCATTAATAAAGATGTTGAACAAAACCGGCCCCAGGACCGACCCCTGGGGAACTCCGCTTGTGACCGGTTGCCAGCTAGACATGGAGCCATTGATCACTACTCGTTGAGCCCTATGCTCTAGCCAGTTCACTATCCATTTTATAGTCCTTTCATCCAACCCATACTTCTTTAACTTGCTGATAAGAATACTGTGAGAAACCGTATCAAAAGCTTTGCTAAAGTCAAGGTATATCACATCCACCGCCTGACGTAGTCTAATACCACCTTTTTCCGTTGATTGGCTGATTTGGGCACCGCCACTCCATGTATCATTTCTATCCATAAACGTGTCATTTCAGAGAGTTAGTATCTTGGTACCTCTTTATACCTACTACATATTTTAGTAATATTTTGGCAGTCTTACAACCTTGCAGTATCAGCACTTTCCTATACCAGTCTCAGTTACCTTGAGTTGCCCCTTATACTTCTGTTCACTTGGCTTTTTCCATTTAGGCCTTAACCTGTTTTACAGACCATAAGCTCTCACTTCTTAGTACACCCACATCCTCCAGCAGGCTATTGTTGAAGTGCCAGTAGGCCGGCCCCGGCCTCTCCGCAGTGAGAGAGGCCGTCACGGTCACCAGGTGGTGATCCGAGGAAGGGGCCGGCTGAACGCTGGAGGAGTGGGCCTGCGAAAGATGGTGATGGGAAAAATAAATGCAGTCCAACTGGGAGAGGCGCGACCAGTCTTCCCCCACTCGGACAAAGGTGAACATGATGACGTCGTCCAGGTGGTGGTTGTGCTAGACATCCACTAGGGAGTAATGGGCTACAATCTCCCGGAGGACATCCACGGTGCCCGGGCACTGCTCGGTCCCCGTGTGGTCCTATTTCTTGAGGGTGGTGTTGAAGTTCCCGCCCGGGACCAGGCCCTCATGAGGATCCAAGGTGCTGAGGAAGGCGGACACCTGCTGGAAAAAACGCACCTTCTCCGGGCTCAATGTCGGGGCATAGGTGTTGACAAGGTTCAACGCCAGCTCCTCCATGCTGACCCAGAGGTGCAGCAGGTGCCACGGCATGACCTCAGCAACCCCCAGCACCTCGGGCTGTAAGTAGGGGGAGAACAGGTTGGCCACTACGCCCACGCGGGTGGAGAGGTGACTAAAGAACACCCTGTCCCCCCACTCCTGCCGCCAACTAGCCTCAGCGGCTGGATCCATGTGGGTCTCCTGTAGGAACACCACAGAGTACCGCCTCTCCCGGAGGAAGGAGAGCACCTGGCTCCTGTGGAGACCCATCCTACAGCCCCTGGAGTTTAAGGTTGCGAATATGGTCAGGACCATGGGGAGGGCTGGGGAGGATCCTCACGGGAAGGAACGCCAGCAGCCCCCGTCAAGCCTCACAGCAATCCATGGCCGACCCTGAAGGCCAGGAGGGAGTCACAGAATCTGAGAGTCCATCGGTAGGAGGGAGCATCCTGCCTCCCGTCCTTTTCCCCTCCTTCAGGATGGCCCTCACGGCCCAGAGGACAAGCTGGAAATCACCCCAGCACTGCAGGGCAAGCTGAACCCTCTTCCTGGCCACATGGCTGTCAGCCAGGAAGGCCCACAGCTCGTCCTGCAGGATCTCAGGGGCCAGAGTAGGAGACCCTGGGCCGTCCTCCAGCCGGGACCCCTCAGTGGCCCCAGGGATGACAGAGATGGGCAGACAGGGGGAAGACACCCAACGCGGCACCGATGTTCAGGGTGATGCACTGCCCGACTTGATCCCCGGCACAAGGGATGGCAGCAGAGGGAAGACAGCAGACCTGGGCGGGATGGGGAACTCAAATACCGTCTCCTGGGAGTTGGCAGATGTAAGGGGAAATGATACAACCGCAGGGGCGGTAACAGTATGGGAGGTGGACAGGGGAGGGGCAGGAATGGTGTCAGGGGTGGGAGTGGGGATGGGAACCAGGGGCGGGGGAAGAGCTGGGATCAGGGGCCCCAGCAGCAGAGCCACTGGGGTGCGGCTCCACCTGACCCGGCACGGGGGTCAGGGTCAGGGACTCAGGGGGAGGGCCCTCGCCAACTCTGGGCCCAGGCACCATGGTGGACTCGACCCTCGCAGCCCCATGAAAGGCAGGGGGTGACTCAGGTTAGGGCCCTCAGAAGGGGTGGGGAACAGCTTCCCTGCCTCAGATGCCCTGGGGCACGGCTGCTCGGTGCCATCCATCACCTCAGGAGGCTTGGCAGCCACAGGTGTGATGCCAACCACCGCTGGGCAGATGGGGGCATCAGATGGTGGCTCAAGGGCGGGGACAGCAGTCTGGGGAATGGGGGGAAAGGAGGGAGAGGGGGCGGCACAGGGCCACCCATATTGAGACCCGGTGGCAAAGGGTCGTCCTCCCCCAGGTGACTGGGGTCAGACCCAAAGATTCAATTTCTTCAAAAATGGAGCCATACTCTCCCTCCACCACCATGGTTGCCACCCCGCCGGAAGCTGAGGCAGCAAGCACCTCATTGGCAATGGGGGACAGAGGTGTCAGGATGGAGGGCGTGGCTCCCTCCGAAGCTTCCCTGGAGAGGGAAGCCAATAGGTCCTCCAAGAGGGTGGGTATGTGACCCCTCTGCACTGCTGCAGCGTCCTCCTCGATCAGCACTTCCTGCCGGACTTCAACAGGGGTGGGGCAGCAGAAGGGTCACCGACAGCGGTCCCCTTCAAGGACTTCCGAGGGGCTTCCTCCCCATCCAAGAGGGCGGGGAGGTTCTGAGCCTTCTTCCACTTACTGTGCTTCCCCCCAATGAGCACCCAGCCCTAATGTGTTTACCGGGGGCGGGCCTGCAGGATTGGGACCAGGCAGCAAGGGCCATGGTGTCAGGGGTCGAGGGCATGGGGACACGGCGGCAAGGGGACGGGAAAACCCTCCCTGGGGGCACCGGATCCTCTGGCTGCACTGAGAAGGGGGTGGCGTTACAAGATCAGAGAGGGGGGCGGTGAACAAGGGGCAAAATGAAAAGAAATGCTAGTTCTAGGGGCTCACGGGCTCTGAAGAGCACCCAGGCACACTGAGGATGTGGGGCGGATCGGGGCAGGGAGGAGTAGCAGAGGCATGGGGGGGCAGGGACGGGGCAAGGGTGGGGCAGGGAAGAGCACAGGACTCCCGAGGAGCAGGGCGGGGCAGGGGAAAACAACAAATGCTGGAGGGCGGGGGCGGGGAAGGGCAACAGACACTTGGGGCCGGGTGGGGCAGGAAAACTGAGGAAACCCGAGGGAGAAGAGGGGGTAAGCTGTGCTGGGACCACCAGAGGGTAAAGCACAGGGTAGGGGAAGCCCTCCAGTCAGAAAAAAAAGGCAGCCCCCTCCTCTGCGCTCCCGCAGCAGCAGTGGTGGTAAAGGTTCCCAGGCAGTGATGTCAGCAAGCAAGCAGCCTGGGAAGGCCCCAGCAGTGGTGGTGGTGGTAGTGGTAGTGGCCAGAGGTGAGGGAGGTGGGCAGACCGGCAGGGTCCCCAAGCAAGAGCAGCAGCACCAGGAGCTCCTCCAAGCAGCAGTGTGCTCCTCGGCAGTCGTCGGAGAGTGCTCAAAGAGAGGTCGGGGAGGCCCAGAGTGCTCAGGGCTCTGTTCCCTGCAGACTAGCTAGAAATCACTACGGGGCAATTAGGAGCAGCTGAGGCCAATTAAGGCCCATCCAGGTGCTTGATAAAAAAACCCTCTGCTCCTGACAGCCAGAGTGTGAGCTGGAGGTGTAGGAGTGCCGTGCCGTGCCGTGCCGTGCCGTGGGCAGGCGTGCAGAGTTGTGTGAAGGAGCCGGAAGGAGCGCCGTGCTGTGTGGAGGAGCAGACAGGAGTGCTGAGGAAAGTACCGGGCTCAAGAAGCCAGAAGGACAGAGGAGGGGAAATTAGCCCAGGGGAAAAGACTGCAGCTGCGAGTATGGTGCCAGCAGCACCTAGCTGCTACTCATAGGGACCCTGGGCTGGGACCTGGAGGAGCGGGTGGGACGGGTGCCTATCCCCATCCCTGGGGAGACAGGGTAACTGGTGATGCCCTGGCCCACCACAAAAGGCAAAAGCGTGAGACCCACTAGGGTGTAGCCGGCTGTTTGCCTCACCGGATTATCCTTTTCTGGGCCCGGCGTCAAATATAACTGTGGGCCCCCGGGGGGAATGATTAGAAAAGACAGGAGATGGACACAGAAGTTGTCTTTGACACAGCTGTACAGGTTTTATTTAAAATATTTACAAGTTGCCAATGTAGGTGGCTGCCACTATGGTATCAGCAAGGGTAGCCCTGTGTCAAATAGAATACACCCAAATGTACATACAATACATAAATAAAAACCAAACCACTGCATGTGGCTATTGCCCTCTTTACAATGATGAAAAATGTCTTAAGATTTTTCGGAGTGCCTTTGCGGCAGCAAACTTTTCAATTGCACTGGAGAAGTCTACAGAGTTTGCCAGCTTGTATTAAATGGATAACAGAGTAAGACTAAGTCTTTCTTGAACCATTGTGGCATTAAAAATGACAAAAAGTGCTTTAAAATGTGAAAAGGACCATTCATCACTGCAGTGTGAGACTGGCAGTGCCAGGTGAATGCCTAGGGCAGTAAACACATTTGGAAAGGCTGTTTCCAAATTATGCATGTTCGTTATTTTCAATATTTGCTGTGGTGTAGGCAGAGATGATGATAACAGCTAGGAGGCAAGCTGCTTTACACGTGAGCACCTCTGTTCCCATTCTTTAAAGATCTCTTCACTGAGCTCACTGAATAGAATTGAATTAAACTTCTGAGAGTCTTTAACAGCAGGACTGTCAAGGTCACCTGTTAAAAACCAGAAATAGCTGTTTATTTCTGAATATGCCTGAATTCTCCTGTTGAGATGGAGGAGAAGGGAGTTTTCTGTGGCGCAGAATGAGTCAACTTTGAACTTCTCTTCACCAGTCAAGACAACAGCGAGTTCTTCACTATCATCAGCCACACAGTTTGGATGTTGTTCCACTTTAATTGAAAGTTAGGTGAAGAACTTAAGGATGTTGCAGATTCATGGTATTTGTGATGGGGTGGACTTGGTCCGGAGGCTCCGCCTCACCCTACCACAGGATAGAGTAGAAGAGAAGTCCTCCAGGTAGCATAGAATGGCTGCAAAGGAGCAGCCAGTCAGGGGCCAGAAGGGCCATACTCATAGAAAAGAAAGCAGCAGAGGCAGAGCCTTCCTTCAGTTGCTGCCTGGAACTCAAAGAGGGAGAAACAGATGCCTGGTTGGCTAGAAGAGCAGCAGCACTGGAGATAGCTCACTGCAGACAGAACTGAGGGCCTGGAAGGATACCAAAGTCCGGGTGCCTGACAGACTATTAGAGCGGCCGGATCATGGACACGTCAGTGAGGGCATGCTTTGCCCAGGGGACTGAGCCCAGAACCCAGCCAGACCAGGTATGGGTACCATGATGGGCCCTACTGCTCTGTTTGCAGATTGAACCCAGGGAGGGCTGCCGAAAGGACAGACCAACTGAGAGAACCAAGTTGGGCCCCTGTTGGGTTGTCGATGAAGGCAGTGCCCCCAGGAAGGAAGCCTTAGTGTTATGGCCCCATAGCAGGACCATGAAAGGAACTAGAGACTGTACACCATGGAGGGAAGGCAGCGTGTGTGGATCGGCCAGAGGGCTGAGTCACCAAGACCCACCATGAGAACCATTGGCAAGGGGGAGCCCGCAAGATATGGGTGTCACCCTGTTGTAAAACCAAAGAAAGGCTAGGGGCCAGTGAGGATGCACAAGAGATGTAGGGGGCAAGGCTTCCTTCACCTCCTGGAGCACAAAGTGAGCACATGAGAGGTGGCAGCTCTACCTGTCGGGTGAGTGCCATGGGATCTAGCCAGCCCATCGAGTGTAGTCCATGAGGTCTCAGATCCTGGTGATGACCACCAAGACCAACTCCCAGACTGTCGAGGGTCCCAACGCCCTGGGCATTTAGGTGGGGACTGAGCAATTAATTGATTTCCATGTCCACTGAGGGTGGGACAAGAAGTAATCAGCTCAGTTTTCGGGAAGGGAGATTTTGCTTGGATATTCTGAAACATTTTCTGAGTATAAGGAGAGGTAAGCACTAGAACTAGAACTAGGTGAGCGAGGGTGGTTGTGTAGTTCCCGTCAGTGGAGATTTTAAGATCTGGTCAGCCGTATCTTCCCCAGGGCTGTTAGTACTTTCCGCAATAAACGAATGAGAGAGGCAGGGGCAGCAAGGGCCCACGCCTAAAGCTAAGGACTCCAAGAAGATGGATCTCTTTGGCAGGAAGATATGTTCCACAGGGGACTCCAGCTTCTAATTTCATATCAGCAGGTGCCCCTCAGCCTCTATGGCTTAGAGCCCCCAAGAGTTAAACAAAATTCACTGAATTGCTCCCACAAGAGTCTAGGGCTGAATTTTCAGCTTTAGTTGAGGAAGGCTGGACAGTAGCAAAAGCTTCTCTGCAAGCGGCAGTGGACGTTGTGGACTCAGTGGTGTGAACCATGGCTTCGGCCGTGGCAATGCAGAGGAGTTCATGGCTGCAGGCCTCTGGCCTTCCATCCAAGGAGCAGCAAAACATCCACCCAGGAGCTCCCCTTTGAGGGCACGTCCCTCTTTTCACAAGAAACTGATTCCAACCTCCACAGCTTGAAAGACTCGAGGGACACCCTGAATTCTCTAGGTCAGCCGACCCAGCCCCTCAGAGGAAGCCCCTCAGACATGAACCCTGCCTCGCTTTTACCAGTCTCAACTAGGCAAGGCTCCACGAGGAGATGTGGCAGGAGCTACAAGAGAAGGCCTCCTCTCTCGTTGACCATGGGCCTGAGCCCACAAGAAACCATGGGTTCAAAGCAGAGCTTTCGAGGGTGCGACTCAAGATGGCACACCAGAACAGTATCTGGATCTAATCCCCAGTGTGTTTTGGACTGGTTATCCGACTTCTATCGAGTGTGAACCCAGATTACTTCAGACCGCTGGGTGCCAGGCATGATAGGACTGGGATACTCCCTGCAGTTCTGTTGTTTTCCTCCTTCCCACTCTCCCTCTCCATCCCTCTTCAGGAACTCTTCTCATGAGCCACTTCTAATCCAGGACATGCAATTGCCCTTAAAAGAGGAAGCGGTTGAAGAAGTTCCTCTGGAGCTAAGGGGCAAGGCTTTCTACTCCTGTTATTTCCTACTCCCGAAAGCCAAGGGCCATCTCAGACCCATCCTGGACCTCTGAAAACTCAACAGATTCATGAAGGAACTGAAGTTTTGCACGGTCTCCTTGGCCTCCATCATCCTTTCTCTGAATCTAGGGGACTGTATGCTGCTCTCGACTTGAAGGGTGCGCACTGTCACATCTCAGTCCTTCACAGTCACATAAGAGTTCTCCAATTCATAGTGAACCAGGGTCAATACCAGTTTACTGTCCTCCCCTTTGGCCTATCAGCAGCTCTTCACGAGTTTACCAAGTGCATGGCAGTTGTTGCAGCTTTTCTTAGGAAACAAAGGGTCCAGGTTTACCCTCACTGTGATGATTGGCTGATCAAAGGCCGCAGAAGGGCACAGGTGGCACAAGCTCATGATTCCCCACTGCCATATTTTACTGTACAGTTGAAAATGGGAGCAAGGATGCTGAGAGGCCAATGAAAACAATAGAAGAAGACTCTCAAAGTGATAGAATAAATAAAGTTCCCAAAACTGGATTGAGGATATTAGCAGGAGTTGTGGGAACTCTGAAGGGGGAGAATAAGGGTGCAGGACTGTTCCTGCACTGTGTGGAAGAACCCAAACTCAGGGGTCCTTACTTACACATACATTGCTCAGCGGATAGTCCAGAATTAGCCAAACAACAGATCAGCAAACTCAGAATTTATTCTTTACGTAAAGAAGGTGGTTCCTTCAAATGTAAGGAATGATGACCTACTTACAAAAAACTGACCGTATTTATAGGGTGAAATAAACAAGTTTTTACACGTCACAATTTCCATGGTCATACATATTAAGAAAAGAAAAAAAAATCTACTTATCTAGGAATTTTCTCAGCTCAGTACTTGCAACTTTCCTTATCTAATTACAAAGTCTTTCTCTGCATTCCATCTCTACTGGTGTCTAGGCCTCTTATCTATTTCATTACTTCAAAACATTCTAAGATTAAATAACTGCTAAAAAGACATTTTCTATCTCAGGCTTTTTACAGCCATTTCTAAAATCAGTTCTCAGCAGAAACAGAGACCCCATCTTTTTTTTCCTTCACAACTGAATGGCAGAGGAATGCAGAGTGTGTGGGGCAGGGTGTGCAGTATCCAGATGACAGTGGAGCAGAGTCCTGAAATAGGCAGGAATGCTGCTTGAGATTCAGCACAGGGCTCATCAGCCGGGAGTAGCAGCAGATGCTCAGATTCTATGACAATGAGCAGCAACACAGAAATTATGATAAATACATGAGCACGTCCAACCCTTGGCTCTTCTTTTCTCTCTGGGATTTTAGCAGTGCAGGACAACTCGAGCAAGTCTGCAAGACTCAGTTTGCCCTGACAATCTGAGCCTCTGTTATCGGTGAATTTTCTCTTTACTCTCTGGAGAGGTTCTTATGCTGAAATTCTCCCGAGTCTATTTTCTGCACTTCCACCTGCTCACGGAGGTCCAACACTCCTGGTCAACCTTAGAGTCCACAGGGACTGTATGGGGGAATAATAAAGGTCCCTGTCCAGCATTGCGAGTGTTAGACGTGAGATTCGTACACACATTCTGAGGTCGCAGTAAGGAGATTTCCTCTCGCTGTTGTGCAGGATATCGGTGAGTTGCCTGTTTCTGCAATAATGTTAGTGCTAAGCGCTAGGGAAGGGTTCAAGTCAGGTTAAGAACACTCTGGCCAGGAATTCTCTAGCACGGAGACTTGAACTTTTTAGTGTTGTCAGAAACATGAAGGGATTTAAAACTGGAACTAAAGATTCATTATAAATAGTTTAGACAAATATTTTTTTAATATCATTTCCTTATCTCCTTACAGTGTCCTTCTATCTGTCTCAGTATCTTCCTTTTTTTGGTCTATTTGTTTTTTTTTTTTTCTCTTTTTCATTCAAATTTTCCTATTTAGCAACTTTACTGCCAGGTTAACACATGAAGTTCGAGCCTCTGCAGTGCCTATCTGTGATACCAGAGATTTCACACAGGGTTTTACAGGTTTTACAGAGTGGTCAGATTCTGTTCTCACATTCTGTCTTCATTCCAGATTGACACCAGCATAACTGATGAGTAAAATCAGGACCCCTGTGTTTTGAAATCCCCATTTTTATGCTTGGTTTCAGGGTGCCACATAAACTGGGGGTCTTCCTTCAGACTCTTTCAGCACCTAACAGAATAGCTCTCGCTGCTGCAGGACCTGAAACCAGGATCTTCACATCAGGGAGCCTAAAGTTCAACACTAAGGGTGAAATCTTGGTCCCGTTGAGATCAATGGCAAAACTCCCATCAGGGCCAGGATTTCACCCTAAACCCAAATTTAGGGACTAAAATAAAAGGACTGATTTTCACCGTCCATAAGTCTCCATTGACTCCAACTGGAGTCGTCCTACGGCCTCTAAGAATGGGTGAGCTCAACTGGACCAGAGAAGAACTGAGAGGAGAGAAGCTGAAATCTTAAACTCACAGCTTAGAGGTTCAAAACAATTAGGGTGTCAATTTTTTTTCGGAAGAGTCTCCTCTCTGTGTTCTCCTCCATCTCCCCTTCAATAGAGGAAAAGATGCACCAAAATGTAGTGAAAATAGAAGCATGTTTCTGTCTTAGGGGAAACCAGTCAGCGTTTGAAATCTGACTGGGGGACATCCAGGAACAGAGAGTTTGTTTGTGTGTGTGTGTGGGGAGGCTGGGGTCAGAAATTGCCATATCCAGATCACAGTGGTGCGGAATCCTGAAATAGGGAATGGACATCCTGCCTAATCCACACACCAAAGAGGTGTAATTAGCCCTCTGCAGCCTTCCTGGGCAGAGGGGTGTCTCAGATTGTAATGTAATGTGAACTCACTGTAGTAGATTGTCTCTGACACCTTCCCCATCCAGCCGATCCATTCTCCTGTGACCAACCCCACAATAGCCTCATGGCAACTTCAGCTATTGCCAACATGGAAAAGCAACATCAGGAAGTTGTGTCTGGGTTTGTAACTGGCGGGAATACACTAAAGCTTTGTGTTGTTTTGAGGAAGAGTTACTCACACTGGCTGCTTTTAGTTTCCACGTCCTCTCTCCCCGCCCCTCGGGTCTGTCCCTCTCTCCTCTTCCCTGCACACGCTGAGCTGTTGCTGTGGTTCCCCTCACCAAGGGATAGGCTGTGCAGGCTGCTCCTCCTCCGTCCCCCCTTTCCCCGGTGCAGCCAGACACAGCGTTTAACCCAGGCTGTGTAGATATTTCTATGAGCTGTCACTGTGTGCTGTGTCCGGCACCTGGTGTTGATCCTGGGTCAGTGGGTTCACTGTGTGGCAGTGCTGGGGGTTGTGGAGGTGGGGAGGGGGGTGCACACGGACAGGTAGGTGGCACTGGAGTTTGTGGGGGCAGGGTTTGGGGGGAATAGACAGGGGGGCAGAGCTGGGGTGGTAGAAGTGGGAGGGGGCTCTACAAGGAGAAGCGGGAGGTGCTGGGGGTGGTGGGGGCAGACTGGGGGACATGGACAGACGGGTAGCAATGCTGAAATTCAGTTTTTCTTTCTGATTGTTTGTCCTAGGCGAGTGGTGGGAGCTTTCCTGGCCCCGACTGTGGCTGGGCAGGTCTCAGGGCCTTTTCCCCTCCCAAGCAGAGAATTGTAACTCAAGTGTCAGACCCTTTATTCATTTTTCTTCAGTTTTTTTTAATGGTTGTTGAATGTTAATTACACAACTTCAGGCATTTCCCCAGTGGAAAGAACCATTGATCTTTGCTCCTCAGCTGGTTCCATCTCCCATCGGATCTGACCCCGTCTATAATCTCCTTCCCTCTCCCAGGCTGCCCTGATTCCAACACTACGCTGGGCGCCAGCATCTTCTCCAGGCTTCCCAGTCACCCGTGGCCCCCACAGCTTCCGAGCCCCTCAAGCTCCCCACAGCTCTTCCTCTGCAGGGATGAGGTGCACCCACACCTCTGTCCCTTGCCTGGGCGGGGATCAGTGACGGTTGCTCTCTGGTGAGGAACGTCACACACACAGTGGCAGATGCCAAGGCACCTGTGCTGTGCTGTGCTGCTCTTGTTGCTCCCACACACACCGTTTGGGGTTTTGGGTTCTGCTGCACAGCAACAACGAACAAGCTGAGAAGTGTGCACAGTGTATAATGAGAGCTGGGAATTCTGGGTCATGTCAGTGTTCTGTAATTTTTGTGGCATCTGCAAACGTTATCAGTACTCAGGCATGAGACGGTGAAGCTGGGTTGCTGACGAGTGTCTCTGCTTCCCATTGTCAGTTAACAAGGCCGAATAACAAAACAACTGTACTTGTTATGTCTCAGACAAAGCGGGGCGCCTTCAAGAAAGTTTCTCATTAAAAGAAAGAAGGGATGTAACAAAGCACAAGATCCCAGCCTGCCATGATGATGTCTGTTTCCATGGGGAAAACTTGGCTCCTTTCTAACAGAGGAATTTCATTGTGGATGAAACCTATGGTCCATCCTCCCCAGTGTTCTCTCTCTGCCAGCAACAACCACAGAAGGTGTTGGGGGGATCATCTGATCTTCATGAGGGTGTCCCCTTAGTGCCTAACAGCCAGAGATTGGCTTGTGCCATGAGACACGCAGGTGTACTGGCTTTCCAAGATATTTATTTAGCTCAAACTATTGAAACCAAAGATTCTTACTATCTGTATAAATGACCAAAACCTTTCCAATTTTAGCTTTGCTACTTACTTCAACTTCATCTTGTGGCAATGAGTTCCTCTGTCTAATTATGCACTGAGTGAAGGAAGCATTCTTTTTTATTGAGTTTTGAATTTTCCGTGTTTCAGTTTAATTGAGTAGCCTCTTGAACTTGTGTTATGAGACAAGGAGAACACATGCTTGAAATACTCTCTACCAGTCAGTATTTTATTGACTCTTCTCAAATCTCCTCTTATTCCTCCACTTTCTAAGGTAACAACCCCAGTCTTTTCAACCTCTGTCCCTGTGAGCATTTTCCCAGCCCCTTGATCATTCTGAACCCCTCTAGTTCTGCAATGTCCTGTTTCAGAAAGGTGCTCAGTACTATACAGAGGAGTCCAGAGGAGCGTGAAGTATAGATTGACTGATCTCATGGCATTGAATTTTCGGTATTATTCCCTATCCCTCTTCTCCTGTGTCCCAACTTTTTCTTTAGTTTTTGGCCATGCTGGTACTTTGAGTAGGGTCACACCACGTCCCTCTCCTGAGTTCATAGAGTTAAATTAGAAACTTGTAAGGTGTTGGAGGCATTCAAGTTTTTCCCTCCAATGGGCATGTACGTTGCACTGATTGACATCGAATGTCATCTCCCATCATGTTGCTTGTTCACTGACCTTGGATGTCTGAGGCCATCTCTGGATTGGATTACGGCCCAAATAATTTGTTATGTGCAAATGCAGCAATCTTACTGCTCAAACCCCTTTCTAGATTGTTAATAACTAAGAATATTTACCATGCTATATTACGAAGTGCCTAACCACTCTCACTAGGCTTCTCTCCCTTCAGAGGCATCCAGAGCATATCTGAGGCTGACTAGCGCACCGACAACCTCATGTCAGCTTTCAACCTCACCCCCTCTGCCCCGTCAACATTTATCCTGAACGGCATCCCGGGGCTGGAAGCTGCCCACATCTGGATTTCTGTCCCTTTCTCTATATTTTACATCATCAGCCTGTTGGGAAATTTCACAGTTCTGTTTGTTGTGAGCAAAGAGCAGACCCTGCACAAGCCCATGTTCCTGCTGCTCTGCATGCTGGCGCTCACAGACATCGGTGGATCCACCTGCGTCGTGCCGAAGGCACTGTGCATATTTTGGTTTGGTTTCAAAAACATCACTGTGGATGGCTGCCTCACCCAGATGTTCTTCTTTAACACGATTGCTGCTATGCACTCAGCCGTCCTCGTGACAATGGCCTTTGATCGCTATGTCGCCATATGTGACCCTCTGAGATACGCCACCATCCTCACCAACGCACGAATCACTAAGCTAGGGCTACTGGGTTTGATACGAGCTGTTCTATTGGTTCTGCCACAGCCCCTGCTACTGCGGAGGCTACCATTCTGCATCAACCATGTTATCCCCCACACGTACTGCGAGCACATCGCTGTGGTAAAGATGTCGTGTGGGGACACCAGAGTCAACCGGACGTACGGCCTGGTGACAACATTAGTGATCATCGGGTTAGACCTGACACTCATTGGCCTGTCCTACGGGCTGATCATCAGGGACGTCCTTAGGATCTCCTCCAATAAAGCCCATGGGAAAGCCCTCAACACCTGCACAGCCCACATCTGTGTGATACTGATGTCTTATACTCCCAGCCTTTTCTCCGCTCTGACACACAGGTTCGGTCAGAGCATCACTGCCCATGTTCACATCCTCTTGGCCAATGTGCATGTCCTAGTCCCCTCCATGCTCAACCCTATCATTTATGGGGTCAAAACCAAAGAGCTTCGTGAGAAAGTGGGAAAATACATCTGCAGAATGTGATTGCCTGGGGCCACTGATTTTAAATCTCCATGACAAAAAAAGGAAAGCTTATCTCTTCATTAATCAAGGGTGCTCTGCCCTAATTTGGCTGATCTCAGCCTTGGGGCAATTCACAGTTTGAGAAGTTCCTAGTAACTAGTGTCTTATCACGCCATCACCAAGCACTGCTCTCTCTGACCATCAAGTGATCTCTTTCAGCATCACCCCTCATCCCGCACCCCCACATACTCTCTCAGACCTTTTTTCCATGAGTTTGGTTGTTCATTCTCACCATTCCTCACTCTCTTCTGTCTTTGACTCTTTTGTCCCTCTCTGCCATAACAAGGTGTCCAGCTCTGCCGTGCACCAGGCCCCAACAATCGCTTCCAGTTCTGAGTCTTCCCCAATTGGTCTTGTTGAATTTTTAAATAGCAGACACTTGGAGTTTTCCCTTCCGGTTCATCTCCCCTCAAAGGCATGAAATCTGCCCTCAATTATCAGTTCATTTTGGGACACACATTGCACACAGACTGGGGTCAAAACAAAGAAAAAATTTCTTTAATAGAAAAATCATAGGTGCAAAGATGAAATCGTGTTTAAAAGTAAATATAGACGAGTTACACATCTATAATTGTCAAACTCCCTTTTCTAATGCAAATTACTTATTGTCTCTAAAGAGTTTCCTACCTGTCCTCTGTCATCAAGTGTTTCCCAGACAGAATCCCACTGAGATGCTGCAGAGTGGCACAGTCTGTGACATTTTGGGCAGCACCTAGACCAGTGAAGGGGTCTGTCACCACCCACCTTGTAACCTTGGAGACTTGAAAGTGGTGCTGTTATGAGTCACGGCCCTGCACCAGTAACCAGCCCACAAGCAGCATGGTCTCTGCAAATCCGTCTCCCGAGTTCTCGTCCAAGGAAAGTCCAGAAAGGACGGGAAACTTTGTGGGGTTTCCTCCATTTGCTCCCATGCCGGTGGAGGACACAATTTGAAGGACATTACTGCCTGGGAAGGAGTGGGACTTTAAAGCAATCTGGCTTCAGGGACAGGTCCTGAATTCAGGAGAGCTGGGAAAATCCACAAGGGGCACTCTGGAGTGGCCAGGCTGCCGTCATTCACCGTTTTTAGTGTGAAACATCTGCCAACCCTCCGGCAGGGCTCAAGTGGCAGGCCTGAGGTTCTGATTTTGATTGTGTGCTCAGAGCTTTGGTGCTAATGTGGAGCAACTCCTGCTGTGGCTTGTATCACAACTTGGATTACATAAAAAAACTACTTATCCCATGAAAGTTTTCCTTTGTTATTTGATGTAGAGACCAATGTGTTAATAAGAAAAGCTTTGTTTGAATACCTAGCTTGGGTCTAGTGTTTAAGGGACTTTGAGCCATGGACATAGTAATAATCTGACAGTCTTGTGTAGGGCAGAGCTAAGG
>NW_027132838.1:0-4907 GCF_026122565.2 Emydura macquarii macquarii
GTCATGGGAAAAGAACCACTTTCTAAGTGCCCCACGGTATCTAGAGCTCTCTGTCACTGCAGAATCATTCAGAAAGGATGGACTTCTCCTCTTCACAGGGACCAGTGCAAGGCCTAGGCACTTATGTCCCATATAGAGTCTCAACATGGGACATAAGCAGGATCTCAGCTGGTTCTAGGTCTCATGCTGCCTTCCAAATGGACGAACATTTCACATGGAGCTACTTCAGCCCACTATCTAGTTTATCTAGTTCATCACAGAAAATGTGGAAATCTGCCTGTCAGTTATCTAGCTCCCTGTTTAGAACTAACACTAAACACAGCATAGCTAATTATTATCACACACAGACCGTTTCGCTCAGTTTCAGGGAAGGTTGAGCAGACGTGCCAGACACTTTTTTCAAAAGAGCATTAAAATCAAGTTTAGATTTTAAGAAATCAAACTTTAAAAACCATGGAAATTCAAAATTAAGATTCAACTTTAACTAAAACCACCCGGAAGTTAAACTTTTCCAAACCACTCTTGCAAACCACACTTAGGGTCACCCATACAAATGTAACTCCATCACAGCAGTGTGGGAAACGTTGCCCACATCTCTTGAGCATTAAACACACATCTCTGGTGTTAAGCAGACTGCTTTGACTGGAGACTGAACTCTTCTGGTGCCATGCGCAGTTTTAGGTACATATACGGCCTCATTTCCACAGTGTCTGGGCTCCTCACAACCTTTTGTGTATTTATGCTCACAACCCCTCTGTGAGGTAGAGTCCTACTATTATCCCCATTGCACAGACAAGGACTGGAGTCACAGAGGGACAGGTTTTCTACAGGGATTGAGGCACCCAAAGATTCAGATAGGTGCCTAGTAGGATTTTCAAAAGCAACTAGGTGCCTAACTCCTATTGAAATCAATGGCATGTGGGCACATCTGAAAATCCCACTAGGTGCTAATTTGCTTCTTTAGGCACCTAAACAGCTTTAATAATTTGTCCCTAAGTGACTCACCCAATGTCCCGCAGGACATCTGTGCACAGCAGGTGATTAGTGCTGTAACTACTGGACCATGGTGTCAACCTAAGCATTTGCATATGAAGGCCTATGACCAGCCCCCACCTGTGCAGTCTGAACACAAACCTGGAGAGCTACCAACACCTCCACCATTTGAGATGCTCCAGGAGATGCTCCCCTTTCTATGCCTGTTCTTAAGACCAGACCTGTATCCTGAAAGGCCACACACACATTGTGGAGGCAGGGAGTGGGGAATGTGGTGGCTGGAATTCCCTTAAAAGTTCAAAAATGAGGTGGCACAATTGTTTGTGTTGAAAATCATGAGATGTTTGCAAGCCAGGCTTGTCATGTGTTTGGAGCTGACTCATGAGTTCTGGGTGTTGGGGTAGGCACTGCTGAATGTGCGATCAGTGTTCATTACCTTTGCGCTTCAGCTGTCGAGAAGAAGTGTCTTCCTGATCCTGCACACTCCCATCTTCACTCCTAAAGAGAAGACATTCTCCGTCATCTTTCAGCTCAGCTGTTCAGTGCAGTAATTCTGCAGTGCGTCTAACAGGGGTGTGAGGGGACATGAAAAAAACAAATGCATGCACAGTACCTGCTTGATGTGCTTGCCTCCTCCTGAAAGGAGAAATGGGAAACTATCAATAATATTCCATAATTTAATAAAAACATGTTAAAAAAACATCCATTGACCATTCCCACCTCAGAGTCACACACCAACGCTAGCAGCTCTGCAGCCATGCCTCTGGGCACCAACCTGGTGGCACTAGCCAGGCTGGGCTTGCTTGGCATGGACTAACCCCTCCCCGCACTTAGTCTCCTGCAAGGAAACTAGCCAGGGGGACCCCGCAGTCTGGGGGGCGGGGGAAGGACTCGGGACTTTCCCTAATGGGGCAATGGGGGGAACAAAAGTAACTCAAGAATCAGCTCCCAAGTGTCTCTGCTCCTCGGGCTGCACTGACTGGGGCGGGGGGGTGACAGGGAAATCCCCCTTGAAGGCAGCACCGATCAGTGGGGGATGGGGGGAGGAAAGACAGGAAGAGACGGGAGGGAAGGGACAAAAGAAGAAGGAAGAAAAAAGAAAAAAGAAAAGGAGGAAAGAAGGAAAGGGCAGGGAGAAAAGTGAGGGGAAGAAGAGAAAGGAAGGAAGGAGAAAAAAGGGGAAGACAGAGAGAAGGGAAGAAGAAAGCCAGGAGGGAGGAGGAAGCAGAGCAGGGGCTGCTGGAGCCCGGCGGAAGGTGAAGCAGCAGCAGCAGCAGTGGGAAGTCAGAGTGGGGGAGCCGCGGAAAGAAGAGAGGCTGGGGAGAGGAAGCAGCAGCAGAAGAGGAAGCGAAAACTCCGAGCCGGCTGCTGCCTGCCCTGGCTCCTGCCCAGGAAGCCACCCGGCCGCTCAAGTGTTGCTACGAGAATGTGGGGGTGGGTGACAAATACAAACATCAGCCCCTCGTGCTGGAGACCCTCAGTAGCCACTGAGCAGCCCGAAACTGGCCTGGAGTTAGAGTTTTCTGGAGTCAAACAGAGCGGACAATGCTATTAATCCCCTACCTGGAGCTGGTGGGCAGCCTTTCCCATGGGGATCCCAGCGTAAGAGCGGTGCACCGGGGATTCTTCGCAGTCTGCATACAGGGATTCGGCATCCTCCTTACAGAGCCAGGCGAGATCTTTCCCGTGCTCCGCACACACATTCCCTGCCGCCCTTCTCCTCTTCCCGGGGTTTAACCCCTCTTGTTCGATGGTTTGTACTAAGTGGCCCAGATGCTCGTTAGACCTGAGGGCTCTTTTCTGGACCTGTTTTCCACACTGGGGACAGGAGAATTTCTTCATTCTCTTGCAGTGCTGGGTGATGCAGGCCCGGCAGAAGTAGTGCCTGCACTCTATAATCACCGGGTCTGTCAAATAATCCTGACAGATGCAACAAATGGCTTCATGTAGCCCTCTCCTGGCTAAAGATGTTAGAACCGGCGGTTCCAGCCCTGCAGCCTTGTGTTTCCCACTCCTTCGTGGAGCAGGTGCCGCCATGGCTGCTGGGCTCTCAGTGCTTCTGTGTCTCCTTCCCTGCCCTGTATACTCTGCTGGCACTGGTGGGAGGTGCCCACTGCTGGGCTCTGCCCTCCTTGGTGGCAGGGTGAGGTGAAGAGAAGGGAGGGGCCTGGAGGAGAAGGGAAAATAGAAGAAAGGGGGAGAGGAACCGACTGAGTGAAGAGGAGGAATGACAGAAAGGGCAGAGAAGCGGCTCTGCCGGACACCCCCTCACCAGGGAACAGGAGCAGGGAGGGGATTTTATCTCTGTGCTCGGCTCTGCTGAGACAAACACTGGGACATTGCGCCCAGGGGAGGGTGCAGAAAAGAGGCACAGATTTGACTGCAGGGCTGGAGGAAATGCCCTCCAGGGACAGGCTGAAATGCTCAATCTGGTTAGTTTGTCAAAAGGAAGGGGGAGGGAAACACGGGTCTCTAAAGGGCTCTGGGATCTAGTGGAGAAAGGCAGAACAAGAACCAATGGCTGGAAGCTGAAGCCAGACACATTCAAACTAGAAATAAGGCACAACTGTTAATAGTGCAGGTGATTAACAGATTCCCCAGGTGGCAGATCCTCCAGCCCTCAGAACAGGTCTATACGACCCCTTACATGGATCTAACGTACGTCACACAGGGGTGTGAAAAAGACACACACACTCCAGAAACACAAGTTACAGCAACCTAAGCACTGTCTATAACGGTGCCCACAGAGGTGCAGTAATTCTGCTGCCAGGTGCGTGTTCTCGTGTCGGCTTAGAGCGTCTTCACTGGAAGCGTTACAGCGACGCAGCTGTGCCAATGTAGCACTTGCCCTTCAAATGTCTTCCAATCCAGACTGGTGCTTCTCTGAAAGGAGGCTTTAGTCAAACACAGGTTATTGGGCTCAGGAACTAGGTGAAATTCACTGGCCTGTGTTACAAAGGGGGTCAGACTAAATCTAAAGATCCTTTCAGGTTTTTAAATCTCTGACTCTATTAATTCTGGCAGGGCTGGGATCATCCGTAGTCTCACTGCTGGAGAAACATCAAGAATAACACCATGCTAAGCACGCTGTGAGTAAAGTGCACCCAGCTGCAGGGGCTGTCCTGCAGGTCCTTAAAAATGCAGGAGGAAGATAGGAAAGAAAATCCAAGAAATTGAGGGTCTTAGACTAGCACAGGGCTTCCCAGGGAACAACGAATGTCCCACTGGCCTGTCTTTACACTCACTTTCCATTTTGTGTTCACATTTGATCATTTCACAGTGACTGGAACCAATGAGCACATTCTGTTATTTTCTAGCGCTGGGGCCTGGTTTTCTCTGCTCCTAAGGACAGAAAAATCAGAGTGGTCAGCACGCACCGTCCAGTTCGGTTTATTGTTTCCTCATCCTCCCTGCCCACAGCTGCACTGGGAGTCCCCGTCACTCATGTTCCCTCTGTGGTGTAGACTGTAGCTCTCTGGGCCGGGCACGTCTCTTTGTTACACGTCTGTGATGGGGGCTCCTGGGCGCTATGTACCAGTCACTGATACTGATAACCAGTAACAGCCAGTGGGGGAATAAACCAATGTGGTGACAGTTCTATGGCCCAGGCTGGCTCCTTCATCGCTAACCCCACCTTAGAGTAACGCAGGACCACTTGCCCCTCCTGAACTTCCCAGAGATGGGTCCCAGGGGGCCCAGGCACAAAGATGGACAGGGAAGCTGGTTTGGGTGGAGGTAAAGCACTAGAGGGAATTACTGAGCTCCTGGGGACAGACACGTCCATCCCAGCATATCAGGGAAAATATGATGGGGCAGGTAGCCATTAGCTCAGCTGTAAATAGGGCCAGAGATCTCCTGCTCTGCCCACTGGACCGGCTGCCTCTGCCTGAACCCTTTGTAGCAAGGCTGAACCC
>NW_027132839.1:0-49971 GCF_026122565.2 Emydura macquarii macquarii
GCTGACTTAGGTGGAGGAACAGATCAGAGTGGAGAGTCCTGTGGACAGAGAAAGGTACGCGGCTCAAGGAGCCAGAAGGAAGGGGAAGATTGGCCCAGGGAAGACAGAGCAGCTGGGAACATGGTGCCAGCAGCACATAGCTGCTGCTCATAGGGCCCCTGGGCTGGGACCCGGAGGAGCGGGTGGGCCCAGGTCCCTACTCCCCTCCTCAGGGAAGGTGGGTACTGGAGATGCCCTGACCCACTACAAACAGTACAAGCGTGGGACTCACTAGAGAGGAGCCGACTATTTGCCACACCCTATTGAACTAAATTATCTTTAGAATTCATTGTATTAAAAATGCAAATGCTTATTTATTATTGTGGATTGAATGTGACATCTCTAAGGAGGAGACCTGGTGAATGAAAACCTTGGGAAGTGTGAGGAGCTTGAAAGAACTATTTGAAATAGTGTGAACTTTTTAAGTTAAGTGGGTTTCTGGGAAATCTCTATGGACAGAGATATGCCAAATTTAACCCCTCCGGTTATGCAAGCACTCAGCCTTTTGAAGCCTCTCCCTAAGCAAGGGGACTCCTTGTCCGCAGATCAGCTGTTCTATGAGGACAGATCAAAGACACAAACTGTATAAAGAAGTGACTTCTAGATTCACAGGTGTACTTGTTCTGAGCCAAGAACAGAGCCTTCGTTGCAGTTGGGATGGTCTCTCACGAGCTTATTGGTAGGTGTGTAGGTTGTTTTGTTGTTTTTCATAGGTTTTCTCTGTAATGCTTTCAGCTTTGGAATCAGTGTGCTTGCTTAGAAGGACTGACTGGTAACTGCATGGTGAAGCAATTACATTGTTTAGAGCCTTTGAGGAGGGAAAGACAAGGCAGGCCTGCCAAGGCAGTCGGTGTTGTTGGGGAATTCACAATGCAGTCAGGGAACTGGGCAGCCTGGAAATACCCAGTTAAAAGGGAGAGAGATGTGGATCTCTGCCCAGAGAGATGATGGTTCAGGAGCCGGGTGCATAAGAGTAGGTGCCCCTACTGGACCACAGATGAGAATACAGATGCAGTTGCCCTGAATTCTACCAAGTGCGCTTGGCGCCTAACTGTGAAAACTCTCGTGCTGGCCTGTGGACATAGGTGAATTTCACCAAACTGGAGTAAGGCCAGAATCTAGCTCTCACTGAGGAATGAGTAAAAGACAGAGTAAGAACTGCAGATTTGTCTCCATAATAATTATTTGAATTCTCATGTCATTTTTCTCCAGCTAAATCCTAAATGGCAAAGCTGCTGCCGTAGAATGAAACGTCGGTGACGGAGTTCATACTGCTGGGATTTTCATAGAGCCACGAAGTACAGCTCCTGCTCTTTGTGTTGTTTTTACTTGTCTACTTCCTAACCCTCGCTGGGAACAGCCTCCTGCTTATCACCGTGTCTGCTGAGCACAGCCTTCAGACCCCCATGTACTTTTTCCTGGGTAACCTCTCCTTCCTTGAGATCTGCTACACAACTACGACCGGTATCTAGCCATATGCAGTCCTCTCCGCTATGCAGCTGTTATGAGCAAGGGCGTGTGCCTTTCCCTGGCAGCCGCATCCTGGATCGGTGGCTTTGTAGTCGCCTTGGTGACCATTCTGTTCATGTCGAGCTTAACATCTGCGGCCCCAACAAAATAGATCATTTCTTCTGTGATTTCTCCCCACTCCTGAAGCTGGCCTGCTCTGACACCTCCCTCTTTGAAAAGGTTGCCTTCTTCTTCTCTTCCACTTTAACACTGGTGCCCTTCCTTTTAACTGTGCTGTCCTATATTTATATCTTATCAGCCATCCTCAAACGCCCTTCCACTGCCAGGTCACAAAAGGCCATTTCCACTTGCTCATCCCATCTTATAGTAGTTACCACATTCTACGGGACTCTGATTGTTATGTACGTGGTACCAGCCGCTGACCACTCCCTAGATCCGAATAAAGTCTTCTTGGTCTTCTATACCATGCTGACCCCCATGGTCAATCCCCTCATCTATAGCCTGAGGAACAGAGAAGTATGTGAAGCCCTGAAAAGGGTGGTAGGTAGAAAATTTACTTCTTGTTGGAAAGAAAAGAGTGGGAAGATGTGACTGCCCAAAATGGCTTTGTGTCCTTCATTCAGCATTTCATTTTATTAAGCATTTAATTTATGTCCTTTATTAAACATTTAACTCTATGAAGACATGGAATATTTCCATTGGTTATAGCACAGCACTTGGCTGGAGGGTTAGGAAATCTGGACTCTGTTCTTAGATCTCTCACTGACTCACTGTGGGACCCTAGGTATTTCACATATCCTCTCTACGACTCAGTTTCCTCCTCTATAATACTGCCTTGTTCCCTTAATAGTTATTTGACATCCGTGACGAAGTGTGGAAATCTTCTGAATGTTTTGTTTGAATGCTGTGTGTGTGACTCAGTTTTTCCTATGTGTCACTCAAGGGTCTAGGCGGTGGGACAAGGGTGTGTGATCATTGCAGGTATGTGACTGCCATCTGGCTTCCTGGCACAGACACTTTGTATCCGGGCAACTGGTGGCCAGGGCCCATCCTCCGCAGGGAGCCAGCTGGAGGTGTTGGAGAAAAAAAATGAGAGGTGGAGGCCAGGTGACCTGTTTGCCTGGGAAAGAGAAAAAGGATGGAGGAGGGGCAACTGGGCGTGACTGAAGGTGGGCTGCTGGAAGCAAATTGGTCTCCTTTGGGACTCGGGGGGAGCACCCAGGGCTCTGAATAACCAAAGATGTATTTGCTGAGTTCCTGGGCTAACAGGAACTTTTCTACGCTGTGTCCCCATCGATTGATAAACCTTCTGTTTCACAACGCTGGCTGAGAGTCACTGCTGCCTGCAAAGGTGCAAGTGCCCTGGCCCCTTTCGAAAGGGGCGGGGTTACTCGAACCAGTTCTGGATGAGTCATCTCTTGACCCCCACTGAGGGCTTACAATTATTAGTCCATAGACTCCCATGATATGTCAGTCGGCCTTCTGGGACTTTCTGTGAAGGGTGAAACTGTGTTCAATGGGGAGAGGGCATTGAGATGAGTTCCTAGAGGGGTCATTCGACCCACTTCTGGATGGGTCACGTCCTGATGCCCCTGATGGCTGACAGTTAGAACCACATAAACTACCACGATGTGTCAGTTGGCCCTCTGGGAGTTTCTTTTGACGGTGAAAGTGTGTTCTATGTGGAGAGGGCATCGAGACGAGTTCATAGAGGGGTATCTCGACCCACTTCTGGATGGTTCATCTCCTGACCCCGCCTGAGGGCTGACAGTGAGAACCCTATAAACTCCCACGATGTGTCAGTCGGCCCTCTGTGAGTTTCTGTGGAGGGTGGAGTGTGTTCAATAAGGAGAGGGCATCGAGACGAGTTCATAGAGGGGTCACTCGACCTAGTACTGGATGGGTCATCTCCTGATCCCCAGTGAAGGCTGACAATTAGACCCCTATAGACTCCCATGATGTGTAGTCGGCGCTCTGGGAGTTTCTTTGGAGGGTGAAATAGTGTTCAATGCGGAGAGGATATTGAGATGAGTTCATAGAGGAGTCACTCGACACATTTCTGGATGGGTAATCTCCTGACACCCCCAAGGACTGACAATTAGACCCACATAGAATCATAGGATCATAGAATATTAGAGTTGGAAGGGACCTCAGGAGGTCATCTAGTCCAACCCACTGCTCAAAGCAGGACTAACCTCAGCTATATCATCCCAACCAGGGCTTTGTCAAGCCTCAGCTTAAAAACCTCTAAAGATGGAGATTCCACCACCTTTCTAGGTAACCCATTCCAGTGCTTCACCACCCTCCTAGTGAAAAACTTTTACCTAATTTCTAACCTAGACCTCCCAAACTGCAACTTGAGACCGTTGCTCCTTGTTCTGTCACCTGCCACCACCGAGAACAGCCTATCCCCATCCTCCCTGGAACCCCCTTTCAGGCAGCTAAAGGCCGCAATCAAATCCCCCCTCATTCTTCTCTTTTGCAAACTAAACAAGCCCAGTTTCCTTAGCCATAAGTCCTGTACTCCAGCCCCCTAACCATTTTTATTGCCCTCGGCTGTATTCTCTCTAAAATGTCTACATCCTTTTTGTAGTGGGGGGCCCAAATTTGGTCACAATACTCTAAATGCAGCCTCACCAATGCCAAATAGAGGGGAATAATCACTTTCCGCGACCTGCTGGCAATGCTCCTCCTAATGCAGCCCAATATGCTATTAGCCTTCTTGACAACCAGGGCACACTGCTGACTCATATCCAGCTTTTTATCCACTGTTATCCCCAGGTCCTTTTCTGCAGAACTGCTGCCTAGCTCGTCGGTCCCCAGTCTATAGCTGTGCATGGGATTCTTCCTTCCTAAGTGGAGAACTCTGCACTTTTCTTTGTTGAACCTCATTAGATTTCTTTTGGCCCAATCCTCCAGTTTGTTTAGGTCCTTCTGTATCCTATCCCTACCTTCCAGGGTACCTACCACTCCCCCCAGATTAATATCATCCGCAAACTTGCTCAGGGTGCAAGTTTACATCCTCCAGATCATTAATGAAGATATTGAATAAAACCGGCCCCAGGACCGACCCCTGGGGCACTCTGCTTGTGACCGGTTGCCAGCTAGACATTGAGCCATTGATCACTACTCGTTGAGCCCTATGCTCTAGCCAGTTCTCTATCCATTTTATAGTCCATTCATCCAACCCATACTTCTTTAACTTGCTGATAGGAATACTGTGAGAGACAGTATCAAAAGCTTTGCTAAAGTCAAGCTATATCACATCCACCGCCTTCCCTACATCCACAGAGCCAGTCACCTCATCATAGAAAGCAATCAGGTAGGTCAGGCATGACTTTCCCTTGGTGAATCCGTGTTGACTGTTCCTGATCACCTTCCTCTTTCCAAGTGCCTTCAAATGGATTTCTTAAGGACCTGCTCCATGATTTTTCCAGGGAGTGAAGTGAGGCTCACCGGTCTGTAGTTCCCTGGATCCTCTTTCCTCCCTTTTTTGAAGATGGGCACTACATTTGCTTTTTTCCAGTCCTCAGGGACCTCCCCCTGTTGCCACAAGCTTTCAAAGATAATAGCCAATGGCTCTGAAATCACCTCAGCCAACTCCCTCAGCACCCTCAGGTGCATTGCATCCGGCCCCATGGACTTGTGAATCTCCAATCCTTCTAAATAGTCTTGGACCTGTTCCTTCAGCACTGCGGGATGTTCGCTTCCTTCCCATTCTGTGCCACCCAGTACAGCAGTCTGGGAGCTCATCTTGTCTGTGAAGAGAGAGGCAAAAAAGGCATTGAGTACCTCAGCTTTTTCCACATCCTCCGTCACTAGGTTGCCTCCCTCATTCTCTAAGGGGCCCACCTTTTCCCTAATCTTCCTCTTGTTCGCAACATGCCTGTAGAAACCCTTCTTGTTCCCCTTCACGTCCCTTGCTAGCTGCAACTCAAATTGTGCTTTGGCCGTCCTGATTTCATCCTGCATGTTCGAGCAGTGTTTTTATAATCCTCCCTAGTCATCTGACCAAGCTTCCACTTCTTATAAGCTTCTTTTTTGCATTTAAGTTCGCCAAAGACTTTTTTGTTAAGCCAAGCTGGACGCCTACCATATTTGCTATTCTTTCTGCACATCGGGATGGTTTGCTCCTGTGCCCTCAGTAAGGTCTCTTTAAAATACAGCCAGCTCTCTTGGATTCCTTTCCCCCTCATATTAGCCTCCCAGGGAATCCAGCCCATCAGTTCCCTGAGGGAGTCAAAGTCCGCTTTTCTGAAGTCCATGGTCCGTATCCTGCTGTTCTCCTTTTTTCCTTTGGTCAGGACCTTGAACTCGACCATCTCATGGTCACTGCTGCCTAGGTTGCCACCCACTTCTACTTCCCCTACCAAATCTTCCCTGTTTGTGAGCAGCAGGTCAAGAGAAGCATGGCCCCTAGTTGGTTGCTCCAGCACTTGCACCAGGAAATTGTCTGCGACACTCTCCAAAAACTTCCTGGATTGTTTGTGCTCTGCTGTATTGCTCTTCCAGCAGATGTCAGGGTGATTGAAGTCCCCCATGAGAATCAGGTCTTGTGAACTGGAAACTTTCCCTAGTTGAGTAAAGAAAGCCTCATCTACCTCATCCTCCTGGTCTGGTGGTCTATAACAGATACCCACCACGACATCACGCTTATTGTTCTTGCTTCTAAGCTTAACCCAGAGACACTCAACTGACTTATCTCCAGTTTCATACTGGAGCTCAGAGCAGTCATAGTGCTCTCTTACATACAGTGCAACTCCTCCTCCCTTTCGCCCCTGTCTGTCCTTCCTGAACAGTTTATACCCATCCATGACAGTGCTCCAATCGTGAGAGTTATTCCACCAAGTCTCAGTTATTCCAATCATGTCGTAGTTTCTTGACTGTGCCAGGACTTCCAGTTCCTCCTTCTTGTTTCCCAGGCTTCTTGCATTTGTGTGCAGGCACTTGAGATAAGTAGCCGATTGGCCTACTTTCACAGTATGAATCGGGAGGCCTCCCCTGCTGCACCCTCCTCCTTCTGCTTCCTTGTGGTGTCCCTCTTCCCCACTTACCTTCGGGCTTAGGTCTCCGTCCCCCGTCAAACCTAGTTTAAAGCCCTCCTCACTAGGTTAGCAAGCCTGCCTGCGAAGATACACTTCCCTCTCTTCGTTAGATGAATCCCGTCTCTTCCTAGTAATCCTTCCTGGAACAACATTCCATGATCGAAGAATCCAAAGCCCTCTCTTCGACACCACCTGTGTAACCACGCGTTTACTTCCACAATGCGACTGTCCCTACCTGGATCTTTTCCCTGAACAGGGAGGATGGATGAGAACACCACTTGCGCTTCAAACTCCTTTATCTCTTTTTCCAGAGCCACATAGTCCACAGTAATCCGCTCAAGATCATTCCTGGGCAGTGTCATTGGTGCCCATGTGGAGAAGTAGGAAGGGGTAGCGGTCTGAGGACTTGATGAGTCTTGGCAGTCTCTCCGTCACATCCTGATTTCTAGCTCCGGGCAAGCAGCACACTTCCCTAGTTTCCCGGTCCGGACGGCAGATTCTCTTCCTATTGGGAATGGTGGTCGTGGAACCCCCATCCCTAGGATAATGCATCCCTTGCCTTCTGATCAAGCAGGTCTCCTTCTGATCCATTCCCTCCGAAGGGTCCTCCAAATCGTTCTCCGCCATAGTACTTGTGCAGAGAGGATGAAAACGATTCCTTACCTCTTTCTGCATGGTGGACACATAAGTTCTCTTTCTTCAGGAGGTCACATGCTGCCAATTTTCTTCCCTGTTCTTCAGTTTTGCCTGCCCGGCCTTCTCTGAATCTTCCTTACACTCTGCCTGTGCCCGATGGAGAAAGACATTGTTTTCTTTAATGCAACACAGGGTTGATATTTGGGTCTCTAGTCCTTAAACCTTCTCTTCCAGTAAGGAAACCAGGCTGCACTTGATACAGATGAAGTCATCTCTATCCTGTGGGAGGAAGACAAACATAGCACATCCGGTGCAGGACACAACAACAGATTGCTCACTCTCCATATCTTTCCTCTGAGAGCCTCCTCAGATGCTCTATTTTGTGCACAGCAACGTCTGAGAGGAAAAACCCGCTGTTGGCTCTCCTCAGGCGAACGCCCAGGCAAACTCCCTCCTTCTGTTAGCCGCCCCTCTGTTTGCCGCTCAACTGGTTCAAAGCTGGCTGCTTTTTATAAGGCTGGGACAGTTGCCCCTCCCGCACAATTAACCCCTCAAAGCCCACCTGGGTGTCTCTGTGGGGGGTGAAAGTGTGTTCAATGGGGAGTGGGCATTGAGAAAAGTTCATAGAGGGGTCACTCGACAGACTTCTGGATCAGTCATCTCCTTACCTACCCTGATTGCTGATAATTAGACCCCCAGAGACTCCCATGGTGTGTCCGTCGGCCCTCTGGGACTTTCTTTGGAGGGTGAAAGTGTGTTCAATATGGCACGGGCATGGAGATGAGTTTATAGAGGGGTCACTCGACCCATTTCAGAAGGGTTCATCCCCTGAACTCCCCTGATGGCTGATAATTAGACCCCCATAGACTCCCATGGTGTGTCCGTCGGCCCAGTGGGATTTTTTGAATAGAGTCAAAGTGTGTTCAATAGGGTGAGTGCATCGAGACGAGTTCATAGAGGGGGCACTTGACCCACTTCTGGATGTATCATCTCCTCACCCCCCGAGGGCTGAGTATTAGACTGCAATAGAAACCCATGATGTGTCAGTCGGTCCTCTGGGATTTTCTGTGGAGGGAGAACGTGTGTTCAATGGGGAGACAGCATCGAGGCAAGTATATAGAGGGGTCACTCGTCCCACTTCTGGATGAGTCATCTCCTTACACCAGCGAAGGGCTCAGAATCAGACCCCCATGAACTCCCATGATGTTTCAGTCGGCACTCTGGGAGTTTCTGTATGGGGTGAAAGTGTGTTCAATGTTGAGAAGGCATTGAGAAAAGTTCATAGAGGGGTCACTTGTCAAATTTCTGGATGGGTCATCTCCTAACCACCCCCAAGGGCTTAAAATTAGACTGCCATAGACCCACATGATGTGTCAGTAGTCCCTCTGGGAGTTTCTGTGGTGGTGGAAAGTGTGTTCAATGGGGAGAGGGCATGAAGACGAGTTCATAGAGGGCTCACTTGTCCTACTTCTCAATGGGTCATATCCTGACCCCGCCTGAGAGCTGACATTTAGACCCCCATAGACTCCCATGATATGTTTGTCGGCCATGTGGGAGTTTCTCTGGAGGGTGAAAGCGTGTTCATTATGGAGAGGGCAATGAGACAAGTTCATAGAATGGTCAGTAGACCCACTTCTGGATGGGTCATCTCCTGACCACCCCTCTGGGCTGACAATTAGACAACCATAGACTCCCATGATGTGTCCATCAGCCCTCTGGGAGTTTCTGGGGGGGGGGGGTGAATGTGTGTTCAGTGGGGAGTGGGCATTGAGAAAAGTTCATAGAGGGGTCACTCGTCCCACTTCTGGATGGGTCATCTCCTAGAGCTGCCCTGATCTCTGATAATTAGACTCCCATAGACTACCATGATGTGTCCATTGGCCCTCGGGGAGTTTCTGTGGAAGGTGAAATGTGTTGAATAGGGAGAGAGTATCAAGATGAGTTCCTGGAGGGGTCAAGCGATCCACTTCTGGATGGGTCATCTCCTCACCCCCTCTGAGGAATGACAATTAGACTCCCGTAGACTCTCACTATGTGTCAGTTGGCCCACTGGGAGTTTCTTTGGAGGGTGCAAGTGTGTTCAATGGGGAGAGGGCATCGAGACGAGTTCATAGAGGCCTCACTCGACCCACTTCTGGAAGGGTCATCTCTTGACTCTCCCTGATGGCTGGCAATTAGACTCCTATAGACATCCATGATGAGTCAGTCAGCCCTCTGGAAATTTCTGTGCAGGGTGAAAATGTGTGTTCAATGTGGCGAGGGCATGAAGACTAGTTCATAGAGGGGTCACTCGGCCCACTTCTAAATGTGTCATCTCCTGACCACCCCTATTCGCTGATAATTAGACCCCCATAGTCTCCAAAGATGTGTCAGTCGGCCCTCTGGTACTTTCTGTGGAGGGTGAAAGTGTGTTCAATAAGAAGAGGGCAACGAGACTATTTCATAGAGGGGTCACTCGACCCACTTCTGGATGGGTCATCTCCTGACCTCCCGTGATCGCTAATAATTAGAACTCCTTGGCCCCCCTGATGTGTCAGTCAGCCCTTTTGGAATTTCTGTGCAGGGTGAAAGTGTGTTCAAAGGGGAGAGGGCATGGAGACGAGTTCGTAGAGGGGTCACTCGACCCACTTCTGGATGGGTCATCTCCTGACATCCCCTGATTGCTTAGAATTAGACCCCCATAGACTCCCATGATGTGTCAGTCGGCCCTTCTGTGGAGGGTACTTGAGGTAATGCTTAGAGCGCGTCTGTCTTGGAGCAGCAGTGACACCTGCTGGATACTTGAGGTAATGAACCGAGCGCATCAGTCGTGGAGCAGGAGGGACACCTGCTGAATACTAGAATTAATGCACAGAGCACGTCTGTGCTGGATTAGCAGTGATACCCGGTGGGTACTTAAGGTAATGCACACAGCGTGTCTGTCCTGAAGCTGCAGTGACAGCCGGTGGGCACTCGAGGTATTGCACAGAGTGTGTCTGTCCTGATGCAGCAGTGGCACCCAGAGGGTACTCAAGGAAATTCACAGAGTGCATATGTACTTTAGCAGCAGTGATTCCCGGTGTGTACCGGAGGTAATGCACAGAATGTGTCTCTCTTGGAGCAGCAGTGACACCTGGTGGGTACTAAAAGTAATGCACGGAGCGCATCTGTCCTGGAGCAGCAATGACACCCGCTTGGTACTCGAATTAATGCGCTGAGCGTGTCTGTCATGGAGCAGCGGTGACACCAGGTTGGTACTCGAGGTAATGCACAGAATGTATCCCTTCTAGAGCAGCAGTGACACCTGGTGGGTGCTCGAGGCCATACACAGAGTGTGTCTGTCCTGGAGAAACAGTGACATGCGCTGGCTACTCGAGGAAATGCACCGAGCGTGTCTGTCCTGGAGGAGCAATGACACCCGGTGGGTACTCTAGGTAATGAACAGAGCTTTTCTCTCCTGGAGCAGCAGTGACCCCCAGTGGGTACTCGAGGTAATGCACAGTGTGTGTTTGTCCTGGAACAGAAGTGACACCCGGTGGGTACTCTAGGTAATGCACTGAGCGTGTCTGTCCCTGAGCAGCAATGACACCCGGTGGGTACTATATGTAATGGACACATTGAGTCTGTCCTGGAGAAATCAGTGACACCTGCTGGGTACTCGAGTGAATGGATGGGGCGCGTCTGTCCTGGAAGAGCTGTGACAACCGCTTGTTATTTGAGGTAATGCAGAGAGAACCTCTGTCTTGGAACAGGAGTGACACCTACTGAATACTAGAGTTAATGCACAGAGTGAGTATATCGTGAAGCAGAAGTGACACTCGGTGTGTACTTGAGGTAATGCACAGACCATGTCTGTCCTGGAGCAGCAGTAACACCCGGTGGGTACTCGAGGTAATGCACCAAGCGAGACTGTTATGCAGAAGCAGTGACACCTGCTGGGTACTCAAGGTAATGAACAGCATGCGTCTCCCCTGGAGTTACAGTGACACCCAGTGGGTACTCGAGGTAATGCATCAAGCGATTCTGAACTGCAGCAGCGGTGACACCCAGTGAGTACTCGAGGAGCAGTGACACGCAATGGGAAAGCGAAGTAATGCACAGAGAGCGTCTTTCCTGGAGCAGCAGTGACACCTGTTGGGTACTGACGGTAATCCACCGAGTGCACTTGTCCTGGGGCAGCAGTGACAGCACGTGGGTGCACGAGGTAATGCACAGAGCGATTCTATCCTGAAGCAGAAATGACACCCGGTGGGAAAACAAGGTAATGCACAAAGCTCGTCTGTCTGTGTACTACCACGAGTACCCACCAGGTTTCACTGCTGCTTTAGGACAGACATACTTTGTGCATAACTTCGAGTACCCTCCGGATGTCATTGCTGCTCCATGACAGACACCCTCTGTGCATTACCTCGAGTAACCAGCGGGTGTAGTGTTCGGTATTTTTATCTCGGTGGCGGAATGGAGCACACTGGCAAAAGGATGTCAAAAGTGCTTATTATTCATTTTGCCTTAAGTGTGCCTTCCGCCACACCGAGATCCCATCCTCGTCGCCAGTTGTAGTGTTGTCATAAAAGGCAGTGATATGCAGAGTGCAACTGACGCTTGGTCTCTGCACCACGGTGCCATCATTCCAGGACCCGTAGCCTGTTGTCACGACACAGGCACTGCTGGGCCCATCCTGATAGACATCGGTGCCATTTAATACATAGCGATGCCATACGCATTCGCTTGTTACCGGGTGCAAACAGGGGTTGGCCTCCCTTCCTTGTAACAAACATGCATAGCCCTCCTTCCATTTTAGTGTGGGTGTCTAGGCCACTCCAGTTTTGCTTTGGGGGCTATTGTTTAACTTCCTCAGGTCTTGTGAGCCGGTTTATTGCCAACAATGCTTGGTATACAGTTGCAAATGCCTGTTACCACACAATATGAGTAACAAGACAAATAACATAAAACACAAGACACAAACTTTTTTTACAATAATGGTGTTGTTTCTTAGCTGCTTTGCTGATGTTTACTTGTTTGAAGTTCTGAAATACAAAAATAACATTTTTCTACCCCTCGTGGGGGTGGCAGATTATTGCTTAATTTTATAAAACATGAAAGCACCCAAAGGGTTACTTTACTAACAAAACCAAATTATTAAACCACAACTTCCTCTTTACAATACTGAGTTTTTTAAGCATTTAATTGTTGCCACTGAGTGTAAAACATTTGATACTATTGGTTAACTCTTAATTGGGCCATGATACAAGCTGTGTTAATGGTCTGTTTACATTGTGCAATGTATAGTAAAGTCCACAGGCAAAACGAACTGGGTTTTTGTTTGCATTACACCACCATAGTGTGGTGGCGGATGTGTGGCAGTTGGCACAACAGTTTTTTGCTTTTGTAACTGCTGACAGGCTGCGTTTAGGTCTAATGAGAGGGCGATTGTGACCGTATAGTTTGTGGTAGAGCCCGCAGGCGTTACACGTCTTTTCTCCAGAGAGGGGGGGCAGTAGCTTCACAGCTTACACATTTTCTGCCTTTTGAGCCGGATTTTGCTTTGCTTTTATGTTTGGGAGTGAAGCTGGAGGCTGGCCCCCCTAGGAAACTGCCTGGATTATGAGTTAAGGTGACCAATTGGTTTATTTTTAAGGGTACCACGTTGGCTTGGAGCCCTCCTGAATTAAAAAGATGAACCAGCCAAGGGAGCAGACCCTCCCCCGGGCGCTGTTTAAAGTTTTTGACCAAGTCTATGATATTAGTGGTGGTGAAGGTTTTTTGCATTTTACTTTTAATTTGTACATCACCACCATTTCCATTAGGGGTCGTGACCATCTTATTCATCATAACTGGCCGAGCACTAGCCTCAGGTCCTAAAACCTCAGGATTATATGGCGGGGGTTGGGGTTGCATTACAGATGACCCAGGGGTACTAGCATCGTCGGACGATGAGCCATCCAAGTCCCCCTTCCAGATCACTGGATCCCAATCCCCTGCCCGTACAACAGCCCGTACTCGGCATGATTTTACCAGTCTCCGGCCACTCCTGCGTCTTTGGGTGTTGACTTACCGGACCGCCAGGGCTGTGCACTTATCTTCAAACTCTGCGACACGCCTTGCCGCCGATTCCATGACTTTGCGGGCAGCTACCTGCGCGTCTTTAGCAGCAGCTCTTTCGCATTTGACACGACGCGCCTGTTTCACTCGCCCTTCATCGTCCAGAACTCGGAGTGCTGTCAAGAAGAGCCATCCCACCTCTCCTGCAGATTTCTGCTCCGACCGCCCCCTATCTTCCAGCCCGAGTTCAGCCAATGCCGTTACCAACCCATTGGGCATAACCTTTTTCTGTAACTCAGGCCACACTTCCGGCGCCACCAGCCGGTTCAAAACAGCCGCCACGGTGGACCACAACTCCAAGTTGCTCCACCCCGGGATGCGGCAGCTATTGGTTCCCTTATTCATTTTGCCTTAAGTGTGCCTTCCGCCACACCGAGATCCCATCCTCGTCGCCAGTTGTAGTGTTCGGTATTTTTATCTCGGTGGCGGAATGGAGCACACTGGCAAAAGGATGTCAAAAGTGCTTATTATTCATTTTGCCTTAAGTGTGCCTTCCGCCACACCAAGATCCCACCCTCGTCGCCAGTTGTAGTGTTCAGTATTTTTATCTCGGTGGCGGAATGGAGCACACTGGCAAAAGGATGTCAAAGTGCTTATTTATTACATGAGATAGCATAAGAAAGACAGACAGGAGCAGAAGTCCTTTACCATACAGGAACTGAAGCTCCGGCACAAGTCTTAAGGTGAAAAGTACACTGAAAGTACAATTAACCACAAGGATATGAAGTAGCATGAGGTAGCATAAGAAAGACAGGAGCGGGAGTCCCTTACCATGCAGGAACTGAAGCTCCGGCACAAGTCTTAAGGCGAAAAGTACAATGAAAGTACAATTAACCACAAGGATATAAAGTAGCAACTTATAGGCACAGGACTTATTGAGCTGAGCAACCGCAGCAGCAGCTGCAATTAGTGAACAGAGAAGTGAACCTTAAGCAAGGAGGAGACCTGCCAAGAGGATACCTACAGCAATATACTTCTGGGGGCCCATCAATGTAAGAGAGCTAGCCTTATCTCAGCGTGTGCAGGGACGTTTACCACTGCAAGAACGAGGGAGACCCATACTTCGTTCTGATAAGCGGGTGGCGTACGGGAACCACCTGCCTGAGGCATCCGCTAGCGCTTCCATGGATCCAAGGAGAGTCTCAGCTTGGGGAGGCTCTCGGGGGACTGATATACCCTTTTCCCCCCCTCACCTTGCAGCAAGCCTTACCCAGTAATACATGATGTATATCTCAATCCCAGTAGGGATTGGGCCTTAACACTTAGTTACTATTAGTCTATTGGTAGTTAGCTAGGGACCTTCTGGAACAAAGTGACGTTAGTTGTTTACTTCAAAAAGAACTCAACCATAGTCCTACTTCCCCTTTATTATTACTAAAATAGGGACCTTTTAGCTTATCAAGCATTAGCAAATGTCTGTGGTCATCTCAGGATGCTCCAGACCCCAAGGCACTTCCTCCTCTGGCCTAAGGTCGGACAGAGGGCAGCGTCTGGGTTCTGCTCCTGAGAGGTCTTAACTCTTGCCTTTCTGGCTTAGCATTGCTTTTAGGGCCTTGCTCTTGTCAAACTATACTGATTTCGCGTTACAAAGTCTTGTGTGCCCTAACAGCGGGTGTCACTTCTACTCCAGGAAAGACTTGCTCTGTGCATTACCTCAAGTACCCACCGCATGTCACTGCTGCTCCAGTACAGAGACCATCTATGCATTACCTCGAGTACCTACCCGTTGTCACTGCAGCTCCAGGAGTAACGCGCTGTACATTACCTTGAATACCCACCATGTGTAACTCCTGCTCCAGGACAGACACCTTTTGTCCATCACCTAGAGTACCCACTGGGTGTCCAGGACAGGCCCTCTCTGTGCGTTAGCTCCGTTACCCACCGGGTGGCACGGCTGCTCCAGGACAGACACGCTCTGTGCATTACTTTGCGTACCCACTGGGTGTCCCTGCTGCTCTATCACAGGTGACCTCTGTGCACTAGCTCCTTTACCCAACAGGTGTCACTGCTGCTCCAGGACAGACCCACTCTGTGTATTACCTTGAGTACCCACCAGGTATTACTGCTGCTTCAGCACAGACACGCACTGTGCATTATCTCGAGTTCCCACCGGTTGTCACTGCTGCGCTAGGAGAGACACACACTGTGCATGACCTTCATTACCCACTGGTTTTCACTGCTGCTCCAGGACAGACGTGCTCTCTGCAGTTCCTCCATTACCCAAAAGTGTCACTGCTGCTTCAGGAGAGATGCAGTGTGCATTACCTTGAATACCCACCATGTGTCACTGCTTCATCAACATAGACGTGATCTGTGATTTACCACGAATACCCAGCGGGTGTCACTGCTGCTCCTGGAAAGAGAACCTTTCTCCATTCCCTCGAGTACCCACCGGGTGTCACTGATGCTCCAACGCAGACACGCTCTGTGCATTACTTCATGTACCCACCGGGTGTCACTGCTGCTTCAGGACAGATACACTCTGTGCATTACCTTGAGTACCCACCAGGGATCACTGCTACTCCAGGAGAGAGACACTCTCTACATTACCTCGATTACCCACCGGATGTCACTGCTACTCCAGGACAGGCCCTCTCTGTGCATTAACTCCTGTACCCACTGGTTGTCACTGCTGCTCCAGGACAGATGCGCTGTGTTCATTAGCTCGAGTACTCACTAAGTGTCATTGCTACTCCAGGACAGACGTGCTGTGTTCATTAGCTCGAGTACCCACTAGGTGTCACTGCTGCTCCAGGGCAGACATCCTCTGTGCTTTACCACGAGAATTGACCGCATGTCATTGATTCTACACTACAGATGCGCTCTGTGCAGTACCTCAAGTACCGACTGGGTGTCACTGTTTCGCCAGGACAGACACTCTCTGTGCATTAACTTGAGTGCGCACCAGGTGTTACTGGTGCTCTGGGACAGACGGGCACTTTGCATTACCTCGACTTTCTACCGGGTGTCACTGCTGCTGGAAGAGAGACGAGCGCTGTGCATCACCTCGAGTACACACCGGGTGCCACTGCTGCTGCTGGACAGAAACACTCTGTGCATTACCTCGAGTACCGACCGGGTGTCACTGTTGCTTCAGGACAGACACCCTCTGTGCATTATCTTGAGTGCACACCAGGTGTCACTGCTGCTCCTGGACAGACAGGCGTTGTGCATTACCTCGATTTCCCCCCGGCTGTCACTGCTGCTGGAGGAGAGATAACGCTGTGTATTACCGTGAGTACCCACCGGGTGTGACTGCTGTTCAAGGACAGATGATCTCTGTGCATTACCTTGAGTACCCACTGGATGTCACTGCTGCTCCAGTAGAGCGAAACTATGTGCATCACCTCGAGTACACATCGGGTTCGACTGCTGCTGCTGGACAGATTCGCTCTGTGCATTGCCTCGAGTTCCCACCGGGTCTCCCTGCTGCACCAAGACAGACGCACACTGTGCATTAGCCCGAGTACACACCGGCAGTCACTGCTGCCCCAGGTCAGACGCGCACTCTGCATTAACTGGAGTACCCAGCAGGTGTCACAGATGCTCCATAACAGATGTGCTCTGTGCATTACGTCCAGTACCCACCGAGTGCCACTGCTGCTAACGTAGAGATGTGCTCTGTGCACTACCGCAAGACCCCAGCGGCTGTCACTGCTACTCACCAGGTGTCACTACGGCTACAGGACAGACGCGCTCTGTGCATAACCTCGAGTACCCACTGGGTGTCACTGCTGCTGCAGAACATTAACACTCTGTGAATTACGCAGAGTATGCAGCGGGTGTCACTGCTACTCCAGCACAGACGCACTCTGTGCATTACCTTGAGTAGCACTGCATGTCACTGCAGCTCCTGGAGAGACACAGTCTGTGCATTATCTCTAGTACCCAGCAGGTTCAACTGCTTTTACAGGACAGGCCCTCTCTGTGCATTACCTCGAGTTCCCTCCGGATGTCATTGCTGCTCCAGGACCGACACACACTGTGCATTACCTTGAATACCCACCAGGTGTCACTGCTGCTCCAGGAGACACTCTGTATATTACCTGCAGAACACACTGGTGTCACTGCTGCCAAAGTACAGACGCGCTCTGTGCATTACCTTGAGTACCCAGCATGTAACACTGCTGCTCCAGGACAGACACACTCGTGCACTATCTTGAGTCCCCACCGGGTGTCACTGCTGCTCCAGGATAGACGGTCTGTGCATTACCTCGAGTACCCCTGGTTGTCACTGCTGCTCCATGACACATGCGCTCGGTGCAATACCTCGAGTACCCACCACGTGTCACTGCTGTTTCAGGACAGACAAACTCTGTGCATAACCTCCAGTAAATGCAGCGGGTGTCACTGCTGCTCTAGGACCGACGCGCTCTGTGCATTACCTCCAATATTATCCAGGTATCACTGCTCCTAAAGTACAGATGCACTCTGTGCTTTATCACGAGTGCCCAGCTGGTGTCACTGCTGCTTCAGGACAGACACACTCTCTGAACTACCTCGAATACCCACCTGGTCCAGGACCGTCACTCTGTTCTTTACCTCGAGTACTCACCGGGAGACTTCTCCACACACACACTCTGTGCATTACCTCAAGCACCCAGTGGGTGTCACTGCTTTTCCATGACAGACACGCTTTGTCCATTACTTCACGTATGCACTGGGTGTTTCTGCTGCTTCAGGACAGGCACACTCTGTGACCTGACTTCCCACCAGGAGTCACTACTGCTCCAGGAGAGACGTTCTCTGTGCATTACTTCGAGTACCCACAGGGTGTCACTGCTGCTGTAGGACAGAGCGTCTCTGTGCATTACTTGGAGTACCCAGTATGTTTCATTGCTTCTCCAGGAGAGACGTGCTCGCTGCATTACCTCGAGTAACCACTCCTACTCTAGCAGAGAGGACAGTCGCCTACAACTGCTGCTCCTGTGCATTACCTCGAGTACCCACCGGGTGTCACTGCTACTCCAGGAGACACAGTCTGTGCATTACTTCGAGTACCCACTGGGTGTCACTGCTGCTCCTGGACATACACAAACTCTGAAGTATCTCAAGTACATGCCAGGTCTCACAGCTGCTCCAGGAGAGACACGCTTTATGCATTACCACTAGTACACACCAGGTGTCACTGCTGCTAAAGGACAGACACACCTTGGGCATTACCTCGAGTACCCAGAAGGTGCCACTAATGCTCTAGGATAGACACACTTCAAGCATTACCTCCAGTACCCACCGGGTGTCACTGCTTCTACAGGACAGAGTCGCTCTGTGCATTACCTCTAGTAACCAACGGGTGTCATTGCTGCCCCAGGAGAGATGTGCTTGGTGCATTACCTTGACTACCCACTGGGTGTCACTGCTGCTCCAGGAGAGACACACGCTGTGTATTACCTCATGGTCACATCAGGTGTCACTGCTGCTCCACGACAGATGAGCTCTGTGCATAAACTCATGTACCCAGCAGGTGTCACTGCTGCTCCAGGAGTGGAGAGTTGCGCTCTGTGCAAGACCTCGACCATCCATCGGGTGTCATTGCTGCTCTAGGACAGACACGCTTTTTTCATTACCTCAAGTTCCCACCAGGAGTAACTGCTGCTCTAGGAGAGATGTGCTCTGTCCATTTCCTCGAATACCCATCGGGTGTCACTGATGCTCCAGGAGAGACGCGCTCTGTGTATTACATTGGGTAGCCAGCGGGTGTCACTGCTCCTCCAGGACCGATTCGCTCTGTGCATTACCTCGAGTACCCACCGGCTGTCACTGCTGCTCCAGGAGAGACAAACTCTGTGAATTACCTCCAATACCCAGTGGGTGTCGCTGCCTTTACCAACACTGGGGTAGTGGCCATGATCTGCTTCTTCCTCATCCTCGCATCCTACGTCTGCATCGTCTACTCCATCCTGAAGATGAACTCAGCCGAAGGACGACGCAAAGCAACCTCCACTTGCACCTCACATCTGACGGTGGTGACACTGTTCTTTGGGCCCTGCGCCCTGGTCTACATGCAGCCATGTCAAAGCCAAGAGCTGGTGACCGCTGTGCATCTCTTTGGCTATGTAACTATGCCCGTGCTGAACCCGGTCATCTACACACTGAGGAACAAGGAGGTGAAAGGGGCTCTGCGGAAACTGAGAGGGGGTCAGATGACTGCACGTTGATGTGCTGCATCTGCAGAAGTGGCATGTGGGTGAGCATTGAAATATGTCTATGAATTCATCCGCATGGCTCTTATATGGCTTATGTGAGGGTCTGTCTCTCTCCTTCCGCGTAGAGCCCTACCTGTATATCTGGAGCTATACAAATCATAGAAGTGCTCCTAAAAGTATCTAGCTGTCTTGGACATGCTTTCAGGCTGACATGTTCAAAGCTGCCTAAAGGATAGGCACACTCAGTCTGCATTAAAATTAGTAGGAACTGGAGAACCAGATCTTCTAGCTGACTTTGAAAATTTCAGCCTCATTGCACAAATCTGTAGAAGCCACGGCAGCATCTTCTGCAAACTCAAAAAAAGGAAGAAAATGATTCCCTTCATCAGCTGGCACGGACCCAATGTCAGCAGCACCTGACTTACTTAGACGTCTTAGTGCATCCCACTAGGCACCTCATCCGCTTTGTAAATCTAGAGCTTAGGCCACATTTTAAAAGATATCTAGGTACCCAGTGGGATCTTTCAAAAACACCTAGCTCCCAGGGAGAACTGGGCTTCTTAATGGCTTTTGCATGTGGGCTTACTCTGCTAAGTCACTTTGGTGGTTTTGTAAATGTTACCCTCTACTCAGACAGAGAGAGAGAAAAAGAAATAAAAAAGGAAGAAAACATGCTAATAGGAGATTTAATAGATGTGAGAACTCTGCACTCCTCACAGGCAGTATATTTTGGACTTCTTGTACATATGTATTGTGTCTTCTGCATCCGTTGCATTTGAATTTTGAGCAACATTCAATGTGTATAAAACCTAAACCTAGGACTAAAATGAGGGTTTGTTTTTTTGTTTTTCATCCTCAGCTGTTTTATTGGAACTTGTCTCTAAGTTGCCTGTGTTTCTTCTTGGTGTGCAAATTAAAAATAAAGCTGGAAACCAGTGTGTGAAGAGGACTGGACCCATTTATGAGACTGGCAAATAAAAAGTGAAATTTAACAAAACAATAAAAACATGAAAGGAAAAAAAAGTTGGACTTGGAGGCTGGGGTTTCCAAAGGGCCCAAGGAAGTTAAAAGTCCAGGGGAATTAGACACCTAACTCCCTTTAGGCCTCTTTGAAATTCCCAGCCTAAAGTGGAGGTGTGATATTATGTTTATTAGTTTTTGCAGAGGGTGAGTTTAACGGTTATATATCACTTACGTCCTAAAATATTTATTATATTTGCACACTTAGCCTGAAAAACTGATCACCACAAGGTATTATTGAGATCAACAGCTTAGTAGATTTCAGAAAAGGATCAGACATTTATATGAATCATGAACATTGTGAGTTGTATAAAACCCCCTCATCATCATTGTCAAGGACTAGTTGTACATTTTCCTTTGAAGCTTTTCTTTGATGGAAAATTGGGTTTTCAAGGGACCTGCACAGGGGTAAACATCACCCTCTAGATGGGAAAGGGAGCTTCTGCAACTGAAAACCTGCTTACAACAACACACAGTCAACTGGGCACCAAGGAAAGTAATTCTACTGGGCCAGAAATGTATAGAAATCTCACTGCATATAGCGATGGCCACTTTGACATCACTTGGCGATCTGAACCACTGACTCCAGCGGAGCTCCAGCTGGTTCACTCCAGTTGGGGAATCTGGTCCATGGACTCCAGGGCAGGTAGAGCAGATTCACAGCAGTCAGGGATCTGTCCTATTTAACGCTGTGTGGATCTCTAACAATGCCTAGAGCTCTGGCTCCATTGTGGCAAGTACTGTGCGGGGTCAGTCCTTGCCCTAAAGAGCTGATGCTCTGAATCGCCAAAGGAGGCATCATTATCCCCATTTTACAGATGGGAAACTAAGGCACACACACATCAAATGACAAAGGGAGTCTACGGCGGAGCTGGGAACTGAGACGGGCTGTCTGGAGTCCCACTCCAGCGCCCTCACCACAGATCCAGCCTCCCTTGTGAAATATGGAGCATGGTCTTTTGTAGCACTGAAGGGCCTGTCCAGGATCCCTGTCAAGGTCCATGGCCCCATTGTGCTGAGTGTGGCACTAGACAGACAGACAGAGTGTGCTCCAAAGACGGGATGTGCTGACAGGAGACAAGACGTGTTCGTGTGGCATAGCAGGGGATGGGGTGGGGGTTTACAAAAGTAAGACCATGGGGTGACATACGTAATTGTCTTTGTATGAGCTGAAGAGCATGGACAGTTCCAAGGCGTGGGAGAAGGGCATGGACGAACCAATGGGCTGATGCACTTTGGCCATTGCTATGTCTCTAAAGAACGTCAAACATGCTGGATTCTTCCCTGGGATCCCTTCTTATAGGACCTGAAATTCTGTTTTTCTTTTTCACATTAGCACATAAGAGCCACAGTCACGGCCCAGGACCCCATTGTGCCAGGAGCTGTACAAATACAGAACAAAGACACAGCTCCTGCCCCACAATGCTAATCCCATGCCCCTCCCCCCCCGCCGTCAGAATCGCTTTTCTATGACCCCTGTGACGGCAGCCCCACCTCCAACCAGGCCTGAATGGATTTAGCCTTGCCGCCCTGGGTTTTGTGGAGCCAGAAAATAACCCTCATGGAGAAATGAATGCCAAGTGACTTGCCCAAGGTCATACAGTGAGTCTGTGGCAGAGATGGAAAAAGAACCCAGGAGTCCTGACCCCCCATCCCACCCCACCCTGCTCTTACCACATGAAAGAGAAATGTAATCCAAGAGTCATGCATGCCAAGCTGTTCTTCTCTCCATAAGAGTATAGGAACAAACGCCCCCAGAAGGAGGGCTAGAACCCAGGAGTTCAAGCTTTAGACCTCTACGCTCCTCCCAGAGAACTAGGAGTCCTGAGAACCATCTCCAAGTCATCCAGTTCTCAGGCAACTCCTGCTGAAGGCAGGATAAATCACAGCTCAGGCCCGGGCAGTTTCCTGCCCCCCCATCTCATCAGGGTGTCTTTCATCTCCTTGTTCCTCAGTGTCTATCTGAGGTGGTTGAGGGGTGGGGGTCTGTTTCTATGACTCATTTGTTTACATTTCTCCTTCAGCTCTGACGGAGCTTTTCTCTCTGCAGCGTCTTATAACCTTGCACCTTGTTTCTGCCATTCCTCCTCTTCACTCCCCCCGCCCGGCCCCTGGTGTATTTCTCTCCCTCAAGGTCACTCACAGCTGCGCCAATATTCAGCTGTTGACTTTTGCTGGGTTTTTAAGCACATAATGATGATGCCTCCAGGGGACATTATTAGAAGCCTGGTTTGGGCCACGGTCTCGATGACATACGTGTCCGCGCAGGCCAGCTTCACCACAGAGAAGAGGTCACAGAAGATAAAGTCCACCAAGTGTGTGAGTGGTGCAAGTTACAGCTGACTGTGGGTGTGGGCTGGTGACTGGTGCAGTTACAGGGGCCATTTTGGCAGTTGGGAGTTTGTCTGTTGATTGATTGATTGGATCCAGGTGGGCTTTGAGGGGTTAATTGCAGGGGCGGGGCAACTGCCCCAGCATTATAAAAGGCAGCCAGCTGTGAACCAGCTGAGCAGCGAACGGAGGGGCGGCTAACAGAAGGAGAAGGAGGGAGTTTGCCTGGGGGTTCGCCTGCGGAGAGAGCCCACTGCAGGTTTTTGCCTGTCAGGAATTGCTGAGCAGGAAATTGAGCACCTGAGGAGGCTCTCAGAGCAGAGATATGGAGATGGAACGATTCATTGTTGTCACCTGCACTGGGTGCGCTATGTTTGTCTTCCTCCCACAGGATAGAGATGACTTCATCTGTACCAAGTGCAGGCTGGTTTCCTTATTGGAAGAGAAGGTTAAAGGACTAGAGGCCCAAATGTCAACCCTGCGGTGCACTACAGAAAACAATGTCTTTGTCCATCAGGCACAGGCAGAGCGTAAGGAAGATTCAGAGAACGCCCGGCAGGCGAAAATGAATAACGGGGAAGGAAATTGGCAGCATGTGACCTCCCGAAGAAAGAGAACCCATGTGCCAACCATGCAGATAGAAGTAAGGAATCGTTTTCATCCTCTCTGCACAAGTACTACGGTGGAGAATGATTTGGAGGACCCTTCGGAGGGAATGGATCAGAAGGAGACCCGTTTGATCAGAAGGCAAGGAATGCATTCTCCTAGGGACGGGGATTCCACAACCACCATTCTCAAGAGGAAGAGAAGGGTGATGGTGGTCAGGGACTCCCTCCTAAGGGGGAGGGAGTCATCCGTCTGCCGTCCGGACCGGGAATCTAGAGAAGTGTGCTGCTTGCCTGGAGCTAGGATTACGAATGTGATGGAGAGACTGCCAAAACTTATCAAGTCCTCAGACCGCTACCCCTTCCTGCTTCTCCACGTGGGAACCAATGACACTACCAAGAATGATCATGAGCGGATCACTGTGGACTATGTGGCTCTGGGAAAAGAGATTAAGGAGTTTGAAGCGCAAGTGGTGTTCTCACTCATCCTCCCTGTTCAGGGAAAAGATCCAGGTAGGGACAGTCGCATTGTGGAAGTAAATGCATGGTTACGCAGGTGGTGTCGAAGAGAGGGCTTTGGATTCTTCGATCATGGAATGCTGTTCCAGGAAGAAGGATTACTAGGAAGAGACGGGATTCATCTAATGAAGACAGGGAAGAGTATCTTCGCAGACAGGCTGGCTAACCTAGTGAGGAGGGCTTTAAACTAGTTTGACGGGGGACGGGGATCTAAGCCAGAAGGTAAGTGGGGAAGAGGGACACCACGAGGAAGCAGAAGGAGCAGGGTGCAGCAGGGGAGGCCTCCCTATTCATACTGTGAAAGTAGGCCAATCGGCTACTTATCTCAAGTGCCTGTACACAAATGCAAGAAGCCTGGGAAACAAGCAGGAGGACCTGGAAGTCCTGGCACAGTCAAGAAACTATGACATGATTGGAATAACTGAGACTTGGTGGAATAACTCATGATTGGAGCACTGTCATGGATGGGTATAAACTGTTCAGGAAGGACAGGCAGGGGCGAAAGGGGGGAGGAGTTGGACTGTATGTAAGAGAGCCATATGACTGCTCTGAGCTCCAGCATGAAACTGGAGATAAGTCAGTTGAGTGTCTCTGGGTTAAGCTTAGAAGCAAGAACAATAAGCGTGATGTCGTGGTGGGTGTCTGTTATAGACCACCAGACCAGGAGGATGAGGTAGATGAGGCTTTCTTTACTCAGCTAGGGAAAGTTTCCAGTTCACAGGATGTGATTCTCATGGGAGACTTCAATCACGCTGACATCTGCTGGAAGAGCAATACAGCAGAGCACAAACAATCCAGGAAGTTTTTGGAGAGTGTTGCAGACAACTTCCTGGTGCAAGTGGTGGAGCAGCCAATTAGGGGCCCTGCTTCTCTTGACCTGCTGCTCACAAACAGGGAAGATTTTGTAGGGGAAGTAGAAGTGGGTGGCAACCTAGGCAGCAGTGACCATGAGATGGTCGAGTTCAGGATCCTGACCAAAGGAAGAAAGGAGAACAGCAGGATACGGACCATGGACTTCAGAAAAGCGGACTTTGACTCCCTCAGGGAACTGATGGGCTGGATTCCCTGGGAGGCTAATATGAGGGGGAAAGGAACCCAAGAGAGCTGGCTGTATTTTAAAGAGACCTTATTGAGGGCACAGGAGGAAACCATCCCGATGTGCAGAAAGAATAGCAAATATGGTAGGCGTCCAGCTTGGCTTAACAAAAAAGTCTTTGGCGAACTTAAATGCAAAAAAGAAGCTTATAAGAAGTGGAAGCTTGGTCAGATGACTAGGGAGGATTATATAAACACTGCTCGAATGTGCAGGAGTGAAATCAGGAAGCCCAAAGTTCAATTGGAGTTGAAGCTAGCAAGGAATGTGAAGGGGAACAAGAAGGGTTTCTACAGGTATGTTACCAACAAGAGGAAGATTAGGGAAAGTGTGGGCCCCTTACAGAATGGGGGAGGCAACCTAGTGACAGAGGATGTGGAGAAAGCTGAGGTACTCAATACCTTTTTTGCCTCTCTCTTCACAGACAAGGTCAGCTCCCAGACCACTGTACTGGGTGGCACAGAATAGGATGGAGGCGAACATCCCACAGTGCTGAAGAAACAGGTCCAAGACTATTTAGAAGGATTAGACATACACAAGTCCATGGGGCCGGATGCAATGCACTCGAGGGTGCTGAGGGAGTTGGCTGAGGTGATTTCAGAGCCATTGGCTATTATCTTTGAAAGCTCGTGGCAATTGGGGGAGGTCCCTGAGGACTGGAAAAAAGCAAATCTAGTGCCCATCTTCAAAAAAGGGAGGAAAGAGGATCCAGGGAACTACAGACCGGTGAGCCTCACTTCACTCCCTGGAAAAATCATGGAGCAGGTCCTTAAGGAATCCATTTTAAGGCACTTGGAAGAGAGGAGGGTGATCAGGAACAGTCAACACGGATTCACCAAGGGAAAGTCATGCCTGACCAACCTGATTGCTTTCTATGATGAGGTGACTGGCTCTGTGGATGTAGGGAAGGCGGTGGATGTGATATAGCTTGACTTTAGCAAAGCTTTTGATACTGTCTCTCACAGTATTCTTATCAGCAAGTTAAAGAAGTATGGGTTAGATGAATGGACTATAAAATGGATAGAGAACTGGCTAGAGCATAGGGCTCAACGAGTAGTGATCAATGGCTCCGTGTCTAGCTGGCAACCGGTCACAAGCGGAGTGCCCCAGGGGTCGGTCCTGGGGCCGGTTTTGTTCAACATCTTTATTAATGATCTGGAGGATGGGATAGATTGCACCCTCAGCAAGTTTTGCAGACGACACTAAGCTGGGGAGAGTGCTAGATACCCTGGAAGGTAGGGATAGGATACAGAGTGACCTAAACAAACTGGAGGATTGGGCCAAAATAAATCTAATGAGGTTCACCAAAGAAAAGTGCAGAGTCCTCCACTTAGGAAGGAAGAATCCCATGCACAGCTATAGACTGGGGACCGACGAGCTAGGCAGCAGTTCTGCAGAAAAGGACCTGGGGGTAACAGTGGATAAAAAGCTGGATATGAGTCAGCAGTGTGCCCTGGTTGTCAAGAAGGCTAATGGCATATTGGGCTGCATTAGGAGGGGCATTGCCAGCAGGATGCGGGAAGTGATTATTCCCCTCTATTCGGCATTGGTGAGGCTGCATTTAGAATATTGTGTGCAGTTTTGGTCCTCCCACTACAAAAAGGATATGGACAAGTTGGAGAGAGTACAGCGGAGGGCAACAAAAATGATTAGGGGGCTGGAGTACAGGACTTATGAGGAGAGGCTAAGGGAACTGGGCTTGTTTAGTCTGCAAAAGAGAAGAATGAGGGGGGATTTGATAGCGGCCTTTAACTACCTGAAAGGGGGTTCCACGGAGGATGGGGCTAGGCTGTTCTCAGTGGTGGCAGATGACAGAGCAAGGAGCAACGGTCTCAAGTTGCAGGGGGTGAGGTCTAGGTTGGACATTAGGAAAAAGTTTTTTACTAGGAGCGTGGTGAAGCACTGGAATGGGTTACCTAGGGAGGTTGTGGAATCTCCATCCTTAGAGGTTTTTAAGCTGAGGCTTGACAAAGCCCTGGCTGGGATGATATAGCTGAGGTTAGTCCTGCTTTGAGCAGGGGGTTGGACTAGATACCTCCTGAGGTCCCTTCCAACTCTAATATTCTATGATTCTATGATATTGAAGAGAATTTTTTTCTTCCCTTTCTTGAGTTTGCAGAAGTTGCTGCCCTGCCTTCTGTAGATTTGTGCAATGAGGCTGAGACTTTCATAGTCAGCTATGAGATTTGGATCTCCAATTCCTATTAATTTTAATGCAGACTGAGAGTGCCTATCTCTTAGGCAGCTTTGAAAATGTCAGCCTTAAATCACATCCAAGACAGCTAGACGCTTTTAGGAGCACTTTTATAATTTCTAGAGCTCCAGATAGATAGCTGGGACTGTATGGGGAAGGAGAGACAGAGACTCTCACAGAAGCCACATAAGAGCCATGCGGATGAATTTGTAGACATATTTCAATGCTCACCCACATGCTACTTCTGCAGATGCAGCACATCAACGTGCAGTCGTCTGACCCCCTTTCAGTTTCCTCAGAGCCCCTTTCACCTCCTTGTTCCTCAGTGTGTAGATGACTGGGTTCAGCATGGACGTTACCACATCGGCAGAGATCTGCAGAGCGGTCACCAGCGCTTTGCTCAGCTGTGGCTGTGTGTAGACCAGGGTGCAGGGCCCAAAGTACAGCGTCATCACCGTCAGATGTGAGGTGCAAGTGGAGGCTGCTTTGCGTCGTCCTTCGGCTGAGTTCATCTTCAGGATGGAGTAGATGATGCGGACGTAGGACATGAGGATGAGTAGTAAGCAGGTCATGGGCACCATGCCAATATTGGTGAAGCTCACGGTCTCGATGACGTACGTGTCCTCGCAGGCCAGCTTGGCCACAGGGAAGGTGTCACAGAAGTAATAGTCCACCACATTGGGCCCACGGTTGGGCAGCGTGAAGGTCAGGCTGGTGAGAATGGTGGCATGAAAGGAGCTGGTGACGCAGGTGCCGGCAGCCAGGATGGCACACACCCTCCAGTTCATGATGATCAGGTAACGCAGCGGGTGGCAGATGGCCATGTATCTGTCAAAGGCCATGACTGTGCAGAGCAGGCCCTCAGTGCAGCCTAGGAACTGGAAGAAGAAGACCTGGGACATGCACCCTCCCAGCGAGATGGTTGTACTCTTGGTCCAGAGATCAACCAGGAATTTAGGGGTGCTGATGGAGGCGAATCCAAGGTCCACCACAGAGAGACTGCAGAGGAAGAAGTATATTGGGGTGTGCAGGTGGGAGTCAGCGAGGATGGCTGATAAAATGAGCAGGTTGCCCAGGAGGGTGCAGAGGTAGAAAGCTAAGAAGCTGATGAAGAGGATGGTCTCATGGCCTTTGGTGTTGGGGATCCCTAACAGAATGAATTCAAACACCACAGTGCGATTCTCCATTTCCATGCGAGACGGGGTCATTCCTGGAAGCACAGAGAGAATGCAGCCAGATTAGCAATCTCAATAAATTATGGTTTGTTTATTCCGTAGCACACCACAACTTAATCTACAAGGGTAAACCTTTCTAACTATCATAATTTAGGTGAAAGTGTGTGGAGAATCAGGACTCTAATATTTCATTGAGTCTATTTCATGCTCCTCAATTTTATTTTCCTTTCTTCTTTTCCATTCAACCATCTTCTATCTATTCAGTTCTTATAGATCATACTAGGAAGAAATACAGGTGAGTGTGCAGATGGGAGTCAGTGAGGATGGCTGATAAGATGAGCAGGTTGCCCAGGAGGATGCAGGGGTAGAAAGCTAAGAAGATGATAAAGAGGATGGTCTGGAGGCCGTCAGTGTTGGGGATTCCTAAAAGGATGAAATGAGTCACCACTGTGTGGTTGACCAACCTCACAATGGACTCATTCCTGGGGTAGGGGAGAGAAATAACGTCAATGAGGTTAGTGAAACCAAAAAAATAACATCCTTTTTATACCTTCTATGCTCACCCTTCCTTCCACTGCCGCCACTTTACTGCATGTCACCTCATTACTCCCTTTCATTCGTAGTAGTTTATATTTACATCATTTTCATGCCTTTTGGGATCAGGTCCTCATTGTGAAGTGTAGATCTCAGAAAGAGAAAATGTCTGCCTTCAAGATCTTACAATCCAAAGACGAGCAGACAAAGGGGATGTCCTATTCTATTCTACTCTATTCCAGTCTCATCTCTTCTCTCCTATCCTCTTCTAATTTCTTCAACTCTATTCTATACAGGCTCTTACCCCATCTTTATCACCACAGTATCTTAGATTTTTCCATTGGTGGATGAGGGGATGTGACCAACGTTTGTCATATGTGGTTTGTTCCTTCTCTCATCCTCTCTGCACAGGGATTATTGCGTGTGCAGTGGAGTACTTTGTTTTGTCAGGGATTCATTTTTATCAATGTAGGTGCTGCTCTGTGTTTGTGTTAAAGGAGAGGGTGCGGATGCAACAAACAAACAAATGAATCTGGTGAAAAATTGTCCCAGCTTTGTTAATGATATGAATTGTTTGGCATTTTTTATGTGGATAAGAGAGACAGGGAAAAGGAAGGAAGAGGAATAGCAACAGCTTGTCATCTGCTCAGCCATGATCAGCAGGCTGCATTCTGTAACTATCACAACAGGGGATTTTTAAGGTCAGGTTAGAAGGACAATAATGAAGTGTCTATTTGCATTTTCTAAGGGAGCTTTCCCCATGCATGAGAGGTGCTATTGGAAGGGAGAAGGGGCCGTGTTGGGTTTATCACCTACTGGCTACACTACAGAGCTTACAGCAGCGTCTCTGTAGCACTGCTAGTACAGACAGGCTAAGCTGATGGGACAGAGCTCTACTGTCATGTTAAATACTCCAGCCCCCGTGAACAGCAGTGGCTATGTCAGTGGGAGAAGCTCTCCCGTCGACACAGAGTTGTCCACACCAGCGCTTAGGTCGGTGTAACTTACGCTGGCTTATTCAACCCCCTGAACAACGTAACTTATACCGCCCTAAGCTGTGGTGTGTACATAGCCACACAGAGATTAACAGAGAGAGGGAGATAAATGATACACAGCCACAAGAGAGACACAGGCAGACAGGCACTGCAGAGAAATGCATGGACAGATGGATGGATGGATTTTTCTCTAAAGAAAATATTTGGGTGACATCGTCCTCGAGTGAGGCAGAGACTGACAGATTTCAAGACAGGAAGAGACTGAGGGTGAGAAAGAAAATCTTTACCAGACCAGATGTCTTACACTGGCTGCATTGTGAGAGGACGATCCAGTTGAATGGAATTTTCCTCTTCCCTCTGGCCGTGACCCCTGTGTAGAAGTGTCCAGATTTCTTACCCAAAACAGCACATCACACAGCAGAGGTGCCCGGTCTGTGCTTTTGTTATCCAGCCTGCAGACCTAATCATCTCCGAAGGTAGCCAGGGATGTCCACAGCCTATTGCCACAGGCTGCTGCAGAGCCCCAGAGCTTTTTCACAGCTTCCCACAGCCTTTAGACTGTCCATGGTCTTTAAATCACCCAAAGTCCCTTTGGGACCCGGTCTCTGAATCCCCTCCAGGCTCCTGGTCTGAGACCTCAGCAGAGCCACCAATTAATTGAGATTTTGCGTCATTTTAGAAGACACCCACAGACCCCCAGGACCAGCAGCTCAGCTGGCATAAATAAAGGTAGCACTATTAACCTGAAAGGGCCGGATCCTCATCTCCACCAGGCTGCAGTTTCTCCTCTCACTCGGCATGATCTGAATCCTGAGTAACTCCATTAGGTTCAATGGGCTGATTCCCCTCTGTCACTCACCCTGGTGGTGTAAATCAGGACTAACTCCATTGGACTCAAAGCAGCTATGGAGATTTACACCAGCTGAGAATGTAACCCATAACTGATGAGGGGACATGGGATGTTACTTATCATCTAGTCTCTCCCGCCATGTAACACAAGCCAGCAAATTCCACCCAGGAGTGTGAAATAGAAGTGAACTGGGCCAGGTGTTCACCTAGTGGTCTCTGTCACCAACAGATCTTTCTCCTTGGTTTGTATTAGCTGCTGCTCCTGTGCCCCCTTCTGTCTCTTTGTGCACCTGGATGTAGTCATGCAGTTGTGTGATATCTGTGAGGGTGAAAGTCAGCGCTGTGCAGATTGACAGCGTATGTCCCATCCACCACTTGGAATCACTTTTTGCTATCCAGTACAGACTGGCAGTATAGCGGTCCCTAGTAACTCCAGGAAGATCATGGCCCCAATGTCCTGGGTGCTCCTCAGACACAGCATGAGACAGTGCCTGCCTTTCAGAATTCACAAACATAGGAAGGGTTACCAGCCCATTTTACAAGGGGGAACTGAGGCACAGAGCATTTGAGGGTGAGATTTTCAAAGGAGCCAGGCTCCTAAAACTCATTCTAGTGCAGTGGGCTTTGGGCTCCTAACTCCTATTTGCTTTCTTGAAAATCTCAGACTGATTGAATTGTCTGAGGTCACAACAGGAGCGTGTGGAGGAGCCGGGAATCTGACCCAGCGGTCCAGGATTCCAGTCTGAGCATTACCCCCAACACCATCCCTTCTCCTTCCACTGGGATGAACATCACTCTGCGTCTTTCTGGGTCTCGGGCATGTTCTCTTACCCAGCCCTTTGCACAGCCAGTGTTCGTGGGGAAAGGATCTTTGGAGAATTAAGGTTCATTTAACTTAACAAAGCTGCCCCTTCACTAGCCTGGTAAGGCTCGTCTTGCACCTCTACTGTGCCTCGATGCTAAAGGCTTAGCAGCGGTTAGCTACATCGCTGGCATAGCCTGTAACCTAAACCAGTCCATAGACCCCACACACAGAGGGTGTGACAGAGCCAGGGAAGCAGGGCTGTGTTAGGGGTTTGTCAGCACTGAGCTCATGGATCTGTTTGCTGCTGCCATAGCAGAGTAGTGTCAGTAAGGCCCTTTCCAATTATTTTAATCGCTGTCATTTCTTGCTATTCCTGTGGTGGGCGTCTTATTTGGGAGCCGGACTGAAGTGGCAGAAGGCAGAAGTTATAATTAGTCTCTGTAGACAGATTATCCCAGCTCAGTCGTAACATACCATGACGTGGAATGGCCTTTGGGGTTAATTAAAATGCAGATGTTCTAATGAATGCCCGGGGGGCCCTTATCACTGTGCTGGGTAGCAGCTCCCAGGTTACTCTTGGCTGGCACCAGCTGAGTTCCATGTGTCATTGCCAAAAACACCAGGGCTGGAGCTGCATTTTACTCTTTTTACTTGTATTCTCACTGTTCCTATCAGAGGTGGCTGGGACCTGCTGATGGTGGGCAGAGGGCACGGTTCAAAGACACACACACGCTCTGCTCTCAGCTGCCCCTCCCTGCAGCTCCCACAGCAAAGTGTTCCCTTCTCCATCTCCCCGTGGCCGCAGTTTGCAGCCTGCCCCAGAAGTCACTGGACGGGGGGGGCCCTGGCCATCAAACCCTGGCAGAAATCTGCACGGTCACCTGACCCCTCATGCCACCACCCTGGATAACCTCTGATTCTTATCATTGGTATTATGGTTAGACCTACAGACAGGAACTCAGATGTGGGCCCTGTCGTGGAAAAGATCACACAGCTTCTCTTTTGGGTCTGATCTTTTTTTTTTTTTGACAGACATACACAGACTCATGGCCATGGGAAGGCCCCGGACAGCGGAGGGTTACCGTGCTTTTATCAGGAGCCCCTCTTACCGAGTTAATGCCTATGGCTTATATAGAATAGCTTTTTACATTAGACCGCATAGTGGAATTTCCCTTACAAGACAAGTCTGACAGTTACTTCCTTATCTATTGCACAAATCTAACAATTACCGCTTATCAGTCACAAGAATAACCAAGTATAATTAACTATAAGAGCAGACAAGTGCGAGAAAAAACAGATTACTTAAGCAGATAATGGCAAAAACAGCTTACAAAGCAATTAGCAGTCTTCAGTATATTTTTTCATCCATAGTTATGCTAACTTACATTTTCATCAGTTATTTCAGTGTAAGGCCTACCAAGCCTTGCTTTTGTGCTTCCACATTTCCCCCCTTTGGTGCTTGTAGCACCACATTTATAAGCTTATTTGCATTAATCCATTTACCTCCTTGTCTTCTTCTTCCTTCTCTTTTAGTACTTTTGCGTATACCAGTTGGACCATCTGTTTTATTTCTGTGGTCTTTATACTTTTCTGGGTTTGAGTTACTATACATTGACAACAACAGTTGAAGAACATGAACAGTACATATATTCCTATTATTATGCCAAGGAACAATAGTAACCCTTGAACAATTTTGGAGCCTAGATTCCCTAACAAATCTCCAAACCAGCTCCAAAGACTCCAATTTTCAGTCTGGTGTAATTTGGCAGTGGCATCTTGTATCTTGGTTAAGGCATTATAAATTCCTTCTTCATTATCAGGGACATAGGCACAACATTTTTTCCGATTATGGCACATACCCATCCCTTTGCTGCTAACACCATGTCTCGAGCCATTTTATTTTGTAAGACCATTTGCCTTATTTCTGAAACTTCAGTGGTGACGAATTTAAAAGCTTCAGTGGTTCCATTTGCTACCTCCTCTAATACTAATGCCACTCGTCTAAGTTATTTTATGGTTCGTCCTACACCATAGCTAGGGAAGGTTATGGCAAAGAATCTATCATTCTCAGTTATTTCTCTTTTAGACCAGTGAGAGTTTGGTGATGTAACAAGGTCTCCTTGAACATGCCTTATGGCCGGATTTAAATATGCCTTACAACATCTACCAGCCCATCCCCATGGCCGATATTTATAAGCCTGAGTGCCACATATCCAATACTGTCCTAGCATAGGATTTTGAGTATAACAAGCACTTGGGGTTGTACCCCCTATGGTCATCTCACATTGATGGTCTGGTACCTCTCCTAAGGTTTTAGCTGTCGGATTCGTTCCGACTATAGCTCCACACACATAACACAGAGGAACCGAGTTGTTAGGGTTTACTACTGTGATATAGTGAAGGCAGAAGGCTCTAAAAAAGTGATTGAAGGGAGATATGTAAGCCTCAGAATGCTCCGGGCTCTGTTCCCTGCAGTTTAGCTGAGAGTCATTAGGGGGCAATAGGAGCAGCTGGGGCTAATTAGGGACCAGCCAGGTGCTCCATAAAAACCCTCTGACCCAAACAGACAGGGCACGAGCTGGGAGGAGCAGGAGTGCCGTGCTGTGTTGTGTGTAGGAGTACTGATTGCGAGGAGGAACAGACCGGAGTGCAGAGATTCTGTGGAAGAGCAGGCTGGAGGAAGGTACCAGGCTCAAGAAACCAGAAGAAGGGGGAAAATTAGCCCAGGGGAAGAGAGTTTGCAGCTGGGAACACGGTGCCAGCAGCACATAGCTGCTTCTCACAGGGCCCCTGGGCTGGGACCCGGAGGAGTGGGTGGGCCCGGGTCCCTACCCCCTCCTCGGGGAAACTGGAGTGGCTGGAGACGCCCTGACCTACTACAAGCAATGGAAGCGTGAGGCCCACTAGGGTGTACTCGGCTATCTGCCACACTACTCTAATAAATTCAGTTATATTTCGTTTTATGGGATTCCAAGTTGCATTCCAATTGTGAGGGCTTTGGTCAAACACCTCTTTTGGCGTCCCTAGGGGAACTGGTACAGGGATCATGAGAATTTCTCCTTGAGCATGAATGGGAAGATGGGCACAAACCCAACAATTTGAAACGTTAACATCTTTCGTATATTGATTTCTGTAGTTAGGAAAGTATTTCCTTTAACAAAGACTGTGAGGCTAAGGGTCCATATAAGAAAGTGCTGCATTTTGTACCGCTTATACTGTAGCAGTGAGATATTGGAGACCATAGACACCCTGGGTTTCGCCTCCTGGTGAGTTCACCAATGTGTCCCACTATTATGGTGCCGTACTATTTTCCAACTCGCCCTTGCCTGCTACAAATGTTGGCCTAAAGTCTTAAAACTTTGGTTCCATTTTACAATAAGCATTAACACAATCAACACCATTAAACAAAAAGCAATTTGTCCTTGTCTCGTCTCTAAGTCCCAATAGTTGTCAAGAATAGTCCATGGATTTGTAGAGTTTTCAGGGGAAGAATTGTTGTAGAACATTGGATTGGGGTTAAGTTCTGCTTCTCAAATTATATGGGTGAGGTTGTAGCATGCCTTTTTCCCTCTGATGTGGCAAATCCTCTTCCTGTGCAGGGGAGAGGTTACGAGCACTTACACCCTGCTCCTCTGACCTTATTTCTTCAGGTGCAGAGGTCCTTTTACAGTGTGAGGCATGTATCCAGGACTGGTGGCCTTGGCACTTTACAGCAGTGTTAGTGGTGAGGAGTACCTGGAATGGACCCTTCCAACATGGTTCCAGGGCTGACTTTCTCTGGTGGACTTTTACGTAGACCCAATCTCCAGGTTGGAGGGAGTCGCAGGGTTCCGTTGCAAGTGTTGGGAGGATTTCTTGAACCTGTGAGTAGACAGACTAGATACATTGTATTAACATTTTACAATAGTCCAGTATCACATCATCCGTTAACTGTAAGTCAAATTCTTGCGGATTTGGTGGAGGGGTGTGTGGCAGTCTCATAGGTCTGGCCATAAGGATCTCATGTGGAGATAGTCCAGACTTCCGGTCAGCAGTGCTTCTAATATACATGAGAGCTATGGGTAGGGCATCTGGCCGCTTCAGGCTAGTTTCTGCACATATTTTAGCTAATCTAGTTTTCAGATCAGAATTTTTTCTTTCCACAGCTCCGCTAGACTGGGGGTGGTATGCACAATGCAGGTGTTGTTGAATTCCTAAGGCTTTACATAAGCTCTGAATGACCTGTCCTGTGAAGTGAGTTCCTCTATCACTGTCCAAAATGAGGGGCAACCCAAACCTAGCTATGAATTCTCTCAACAGTTTCTTGGCGACGGTTACTGCGGCTGCTCACTTACAAAGATATGCTTCTACCCATCCCGAAAACATATCAACTATGACTAACACATATTCAAAATTACAACATTTAGGCATTTGGATTAAATCCTTTGTAAATTCACAAAAGATCCCCACGGAGGAGGCTGTGCTGAGGGTTTCATCTTTTCTTTCTGGCATGTTATGGGCCAGACAGATAGGACAGGTTCCGCAGTACTGTTGCACTATGGAAGAAAAATGTGGGGCAAACCAATTGCGCTGTACTGTAGAAATCATCCCCCCATTGCTCGTGTGAGCCACTGAATGGGTCACATGGGCAAGGTAGGGTAAAAGGGCCTTGGATGCTACCAGGCGGACATCCAGGGAGCGCCACAAGGTATCCGGGTGCAATTGGCACACTTGTCATAGCCAGTCCTCTTTTTCTTGTTCTGAAGCCTGATCTTGTAGTTCTGTTAAGTTAGTAAGACTTGCCAGGGGCGACTGGTCTGATGAAAGGAAAAAGTTATTGAAATCTGGCACAGGAGGGCCGGAAAGGGCCGCATTCCTAGATGCCTGATCATCTAGGGCATTTCCACGTGTGACATCATCATAAGGGGTAAGGTGGGCTTGACATTTAACAATGGCTAGGGTGGAGGGTAACTACAGTGCCTTCAATAACTCATCAGCATATTGTCCATTCTGAATGGGGGTTCCAGCCGAAGTGAGGAACCCTCGTTGCTTCCAGAGTTGACCAAAGTCATGGACGACTCCAAAGGCATGACTGGAATCAGTGTAAATGGTTGCAGATAGATTATTGGCTAATATACATGCATGAGTAAGGGCTATTAATTCGGCAATCTGAGCAGACAAAACATGTTGCAGATGGTGTGCTTCTAACACTTGGTGCTGAGTACATACAGCATATCTAGAGACAAGGTTACCCAGGCTGTCTCTAAGGCAAGAACCATCAACAAACAAAACTAAATCAGGGTTCAACAAAGGGACATCTTGGAGATCAAGGCGAGGTGTAAGGAGATGTTCAGTAACTGACAAACAATCATGAGGATCATCATCAGAAAGAGTGGGGAGAAGTGAGGCAGAATTTAATACGGGACAACGGGTAAGGGTGACATTTGAGGCTGAAAGAAGGAGGTTCTCATATTTAGTCTCGAGTTGGATAAATGCTGGGCTTTGCCTTTTAAGAGTAGGGCAGCAACAGCATGTGGAATGGCCACAATCAAAGGGCATCCCAAAACTAGAGTCTCCACCTTTTCTACTAAAAGGGCTGCTCCAGCAACTGAACGGAGACAGGGAGGGAGTCCTGCTGCTACTGGGTCTAAGGCAGTGCTAAAATACACAACAGGACAGCTCATGTCTCCATGGGGTTGAGTCAGGACCCCTTGAGCAAACCCACCTTTTTTGTGACAATAAAAGTGTTGTTGTAGCCATGTTGGTCTCAGGATATTAGAGAGACAAGGTGGGAGAGGTGATATCTTTTACTGGACCAACTTCTATTGTGGAGAGAGAGAAAAGCCTTTGAGCTACACAGAGCTCTTCATGTCTGGGAAACTTACTCAGGGCAGGACCACACTAGAAGCACAACTGCATTACAGCTAGCTCGTGAAGATGCTGTCTGCTGACAGGACAGCACTTAGGTCACTGTAACTTGTGTCACTCAGTTAGATCAATTTAAGCAGTAGTGAAGACCTGCCCTCAGTCTTCACTGGAGGACACACAGCATTTCCTCCTATCCGTGGAAGGACAGAAGGAATACATCCCATCCAATGCACATCTATCCATCCATCCATCCATTTATCTATCTATCTATCCATCCATCTATCGTGCAGTAGACAGCAGCAATATGTGCATAACCATACTCAAAAATGTAAACATGGATATGATCAGGGCCCTAGTTTAGAAAAGGAGAGTGCAATGGATTCCCCTGGGGTACAACCTGGGACAGGGGTTCCTCTGTGCCTTCTTAATTCTCCAGGCTGGGCTGTTTCTCATAATGCTTTCCCTGTGTGAAAGAGTGAACACCTGTGGGTGCTGTTATCACTGAGGCCAACAACCAGCTAGATCATATCAATTCTGCCTGAGCTACACATGACTCACAGAGAAAGACACCAGCCAGTCCACCCCAGCTCCCTGCCTTGTGCCCCGAAGTTACACCATCCTCCCCTTGTCAGAAACCGGACCAGTAAAGGTTTATTACCCAGTTTGCCTCTCTTTCAGCGTGGAGAAAACATACACGAGCTTTTGTTAAAGCAGGACCAACCCCAACTAAATCATCCCAGCAAGGGCTTTGTCAAATTGCACCTTAAAAAACTCTAAGGATGGAGACTCCACCATTTCCCTAGGTAACCCATTCCAGTGCTTCCCCACCCTCCTAGGGAAAATACTATTTCCTAATATCCAACCTAGACCTTGTCTATTGCAACTTGAGAACATTGCTCCTAGTTCTATCATCTACCACCACTGAGAACAACCTAGTTCCATCCTCCCTGGAACCCCTTTTCAGGTAGTTAAAGGCTACTATCAAATTCCCCCTCACTCATCTCTTCTGCAGACTAAACAAGCCTAATTCCCTCAGCCTCTCCTCATAAGTCATGTGTTCCGGCCTCCTAATAATTTTTGTTGTACTTTGCTGGACTCTTTCCAATTTCTCCACATCCTTTCTGTTGTGGGGAGCTCAAAACTGGATCCAGTACTCCAAATGAAGCCTTACCAGTGCCAAATAGAGGGGAATAATCACTTCTCTCGATCTCCTGGCAATGCTCCTACTAATGCAGCCCAATATGCCGTTTGCCTTCTTGACAACAAAGGCAGACTGCTGACTCATATCCAGCTTCATGTCCATCATAACCCTCAGGTCCTTTTCTGCAGAACTGCTGCCTAGCCCGTTAGTCCCCAGTTTGTAGCAGTGCATGGGATTCTTCTGCCCTACGTGCAGGACTCTGCATTTGTCCTTGTTGAATCTCATCGGATTTCTTTTGGCCCAGTCCTCTAATTTGTCTAGATCATTCTGTTTCCTATCCTTGCCCTCCAGCGTGTCTACCACTCCCCCCAGCTTAGTGTCATCTGACAACTTGCTGAGAGTGCAATCTACCCCATCCTCCAGATCATTAATGAAGGTGTTAAACAATACTGGCCCCAGTATCAACCTCTGGGGCACTCCACTCATTACGGCTGCCAACTAGACATCGAGTCATTGATCACTAGACATTGAGCCCTGTAAGACGGGTTCCTGCCCGATCTAGTCCTGGTGGCCCTTCCTCGGGTCCAGGCTTGGCGGAAGGCCACTGCACCTTCCTATTAAAAGGGGAATGTTAGTGTTTGCAGTCTTTCGCCCTGGCCCTCAGGCAGGGCGGGCGGGCAGGGCGGGCGGGCAAGGAGCAGTGACCTTGAGTCAAGTGGGCGGTAGACGCTATTCGCTCTTTTGGGGTTGGCAAGGATTAGGGGGAGGGGAGGAGGACACAGGCCCACCCAACTCCACTGCGTCCCAGCCCAGGGCCCTAGCGGTGGCACAGGTGTTGCCACTCAGTTGGTGGGGCTCCCGCTGCAACACGCCGACTGGGCTTACCCCTATTACAGCCACGCCTCTGGCTGTCCCTGGGCTTCCTCCACCCCGTATTCCCCGGTACCTGCATCCGCCAGTTCCTCCGGGTCACCGGGATACACTGCCCGGGGTAGACCAGTCAGTCCCTCTTCGTCCACGGGGGGTAGAGTGGGAAGCTCCTCAGCGAGGGGCAGCTCCTCCAGATTGCAGGGCTGGGGGTAGGGTTCAGCCTCCAGCAACTCCTCCAGGTCTGGTCCAGCCTCCAGGGGTTGGCGTCCGGCAGCTCCTCCAAGTCCGGGCGAGCTTCCAGGCGGAACTCCCAGCTCTCCAGTTCAGGGGGCTCGTCCCAGTCCCTGCGGCCCCGAGGCTGGGACCAGTGCTTCGGGCCGGTAGGCCTTGGCCAGTCAAGTGGGCCCAGAGGCCCGATCCAGGCCTTAGAGGCAGGCCGCCGGGGTCGCTCCTGGGGCCTCAAGGCCGGGAGAGGGTTGCCTGGGGCGGAGGCCTGGCTCGGTTCGGCCCTTCGCTGCAGCCGGCGAGACAGTACGTCTCCCTCCGGTGGCAGCCTTTTTCCTTCTGAGCTACCAGGCCTGTTTTTTATGGCTGCCGACCTCCCTGAGGCCCCGCCCCCCTGCTGCTGGGTTGGCCATCTGGCAGGACCTATCAGTGGCCAGCTGTCCAGTTGCCGGGCAGACTGTGCTGCCGGCCTGTCTAGGGTCTGATCGGGTGCTTGCGGCCCTTCCTCGGGCCAAGACTCGGAGGAAGGCCACTGCGCCTTCCTAAAAGCCCGATGATCTAGCCAGCTTTCTATCTATTGTATAGGCCATTCATCCAACCCAACTTGCTAATAAGAATATTGTGGGAGACCATTACAAAAACTTTGGTAAAGTCAAGGTATATCACATCCACTGCTTCATCATAGAATCATAGAGTTGGAAGGGACCTCAGAAGGTCATCTAGTCCAACCCCCTGCTCAGAGCAGGACTAACCTCAGCTAAATAATCCCAGCGAGGGTTTTGTCAAGCCGCAGCTTAAAAACCTCTAAAGATGGAGATTCCACCACCTCCCTAGGTAACCCATTCCAGTGCTTCACCACCCTCCTGGTGAAAAACTTTTTCCTAATGTCCAACCTAGACCTCCCCCCCTGCAACTTCAGACCGTTGCTCCTAGTTCTGTCATCTACCACCACTGAGAACAGCCTAGCTCCATCCTCCCTGGAACCCCCTTTCAGGTAGTTAAAGGCTGATATCAAATCCCCCCTCACTCATCTCTTCTGTAGACTAAACAAGCCCAGTTCCTTCAGCCTCTCCTCATAAGTCTTGTGCTCCAGCCCCCTAATCATTTTTGTTGTCCTCCGCTGGACTCTCTCTAACTTTTCCACAACCTTGTTGTAGTGGGGGCCCCAAAACTGGACACAATACTCCAAATGCGGCCTCACCAATACCGAATAGAGGGGAATGATCACTTCCCGTGACCTGCTGGCAATGCTCCTACTAATGCAGCCCAATATGCTATTAGCCTTCTTGACAACCAGGCCACACTGTTGACTCATATCCAGTTTCTTATCCACTGTTACGCCCAGGTCCTTTTCTGCAGAACTGCTGCCTAGCTCGTCGGTCCCCAGTCTATAGCTGTGCATGGGATTCTTCCATCCTAGGTGCAGGACTCTGCACTTGTCCTTGTTGAACCTCATCAGATTTCTTTTGGCCCAATCCTCCAGTTTGTTTAGGTCACACTGTATCCTATCCCTACCTTCCAGTGTATCTACCACTCCCCCTACATTACTGTCATCTGTAAACTTGCTGAGGGTGCAATCTACCCCATCCTCCAGATCATTAATGAAGATATTGAACGAAACCGGCCCCAGGACCGACCCCTGGGGAACTCCGCTTGTACCGGCTGCCAGCTAGACATGGAGCCATTGATCACTACTCGTTGAGCCCTATGCTCTAGCCAGTTCTCTATCCATTTGATAGTCCATTCATCCAACCCATACTTCTTTAACTTGCTGATAAGAATACTGTGAGAGACCGTATCAAAAGCTTTGCTAAAGTCAAGGTATATCACGTCCACCGCTTTCCCCACATCTACAGAGCCAGTCACCTCTTCATAGAAAGCAATCAGGTTGGTCAGGCATGACTTTCCCTTGGTGAATCCATGATGACTGTTCCTGATCACCTTCCTCTTCTCCAAGTGCCTTAAAATGGATTCCTTGAGGACCTGCTCCATGATTTTTCCAGGGATTGAAGTGAGGCTGACCAGTCTGTAGTTCCCCAGCAACTCTTTCCTCCCTTTCTTGAAGATGGGCACTATATTTGCCTTTTTCCAGTCCTCAGGGGCCTCCCCCAATTGCCACGAGCTTTCAAAGATAATAGCCAATGGTTCAGAAATCACATCAGCCAAATCCCTCAGCACCCTCGGGTGCATTGCATCCGGCCCCATGGACTTGTGTATGTCCAATCTTTCTAAATAGTCTTGGACCTGTTCCTTTAGCACTGCCGGATGTTCGCCTCCTTCCCATTCTGTGCCGCCCAGTGCAGCAGTCTGGGAGCTGACCTTGTCAGTGAAGACAGAGGCAAAAAAGGCATTGAGTACCTCAGCTTTCTCCACATCTTCTGTCACTAGGTTGCCTCCCCCGTTCTGTAAGGGGCCCACACTTTCCCTAATCTTCCTCTTGTTGGTAACATACCTGTAGAAACCTTTCTTGTTCCCCTTCACGTCCCTTGCTAGCTGCAACTCTAATTGTGCTTTGACCTTCCTGATTTCATTCCTGCACGTTCGAGCAGTATTTTTATATCCTCCCTGTAGGAAGCCACTGTGGCCTCCCACGGAGCCAGAGCCTGGGGAAGGGCCCGAGAGCTCTGATTGGCCCAATTCCCACCCTGCCCCAGAGTCTGCCCGGCAACAGGGGACCCGAGCCGTGATAGGGCCACCCGGCCAGGCCAATTGGCAGCCCCGGGGCGGAGCCCCAACAGGAAGGGGAAATACAAAAGCCTGGCCCCTGAGCTCACTAGGGCCCAGACTGCCGGCAGAGGCAGACGTGCTGCCCCGCCAACAGAGGCCTAGGCCGGAGCCTAGCCGCCGCCGACGAACCCCGGCCCCACCTGGGCCCGGGGATTGGATAGGGCCCTCGAGGAGCTGGACAAGGCAACCCGGCCAGGACGACTGGGCCGAGTTACCCCGACCCCGAACCCGGGGCCGTGCTCTGGGACCACCAGACTGGGCCGAGACCCCAGAGCAGCCCGAGTGGCGGACAACCCCGGAGGCCGGGCCAGATTTGGAGGAACTGCCGGCCGCCGAGCGGGGCAGGACTTGGAGGAGCTGCCCGAGGCCGACCCACTCCCCTCCTACAACGACCTGGAGGAGCTGCCCCCTGAAGAGGAGTTTCCTGCCTTACCCCCGGTCGACGAGGAAGGACTAACAATGCTACCCTAGGTGGACTACCCTTGGGACACGGACGCAGCAGGTACTAGGGTCAGGGGGGAGGGTTGCCCAGGGACAGCCACGGCCTGTGGCTGAGTCCGCCGTATTGCTGGTGTGTTGCGGTAGGAGCCCCGCCGGCACAGTGGCAGCCGCTTCTGCCACTGCTAGGGCCCTGGGCTGGGACGCAGTGGAGACGGGTGGGCCTGCATCCCCCTCCCCTTCCCCTTTGCCCTAGCCACCCCAGGAGAATTGCTCTCCTGACCCCGCCGAAAGCTGTTGCCTCCTCCGCTCACCCTGCCTAGGGGTTGGAGCGATAGACTCCTTGCTCGCTCGCCCTGCCTGAGGGCCTGAGCGATCCGCCTGCTCACCCTGCCTAGGGATTGGAGCGATAGACTCCTTGCTCGCTCGCCCTGCCTGAGGGCCTGAGCGATCCGCCTGCTCACCCTGCCTAGGGGTTGGAGCGATAGACTCCTTGCTCGCTCGCCCTGCCTGAGGGCCTGAGCGATCCGCCTGCTCACCCTGCCTAGGGGTTGGAGCGATAGACTCCTTGCTCACTCGCCCTGCCTGAGGGCCTGAGCGATCCGCCTGCTCACCCTGCCTAGGGGTTGGAGCGATAGACTCCTTGCTTGCTCACTCGCCTCTGCTCACCCTGCCTGTCGGAGGGCGAATTGCCTAGACTGATCTCTCGCCAAGAGCGAGTTATTCCCCTGTAGGAAGCCACTGTGGCCTCCCACGGAGCCCGAAACGCTTACACTCCCACATATATCCCTTCCACTTCTTGTAAGCTTCTTTTTTGTGTTTAAGTTCGCCAAAGAGTTCTTTGTTAAGCCAAGCTGGACGCCTACCATATTTGCTATTCTTTCTGCACATCGGGATGGTTTGTTCCTGTGCCCTCAATAAGGTTTCTTTAAAATACAGCCAGCTCTCTTGGATTCCTTTCCCCCTCATATTAGCCTCCCAGGGGATCCTGCCCATCAGCTCCCAGAGGGAGTCAAAGTCTGCTTTTTTGAAGTCCAGGGTCCGTATCCTGCTGTTCTCCTTTCTTCCTTTTGTCAGGATACTGAACTCGACCATCTCATAGTCACTGCTGCCTAGGTTGCCACCCACTTCTACTTCCCCTACCAAATCTTCCCTGTTTGTGAGCAGCAGGTCAAGAGAAGCAGGGCCCCTAATTGGCTGCTCCACCACTTGCACCAGGAAGTTGTCTGCAACACTCTCCAAAAACTTCCTGGATTGTTTGTGCTCTGCTGTATTGCTCTTCCAGCAGATGTCAGCGTGATTGAAGTCCCCCATGAGAATCAGATCCTGTGAACTGGAAACTTTTCCTAGTTGACCGAAGAAAGCCTCATCTACCTCGTCCTCCTGGTCTCGTGGTCTATAACAGACACCCACCACGACATCACTCTTATTGTTCTTGCTTCTAAGCTTAATCCAGAGACTCTCAATTGGCTTATCTCCAGTTTCATACTGGAGCTCAGAACAATCATAGTGCTCTCTTACATACAGTGCAACTCCTCCCCCCTTTTGCTCCTGCCTGTCCTTCCTGAACAGTTTATACCCACCCATGACAGTGCTCCAGTCGTGTGAGTTACTCCAAGAAGTCTCAGTAATTCCAATCATTTCATAGTTTCTTGACTGTGCCAGGACTTCCAGTTCTTCCTGCTTGTTTCCCAGGCTTCTTTCATTTGTGTACAGGCACTTGAGATAACTAGCCGATTGCCCTACTTTCTCAGTGCAATTCAGGAGGCCTCCCCTGTTGCACCCTCCTCCTTCTGCTTAATTGTGGTGTCCCACTTTCCCACTTACCTTCAGGCTTAGGTGTCCGTCCCCCATCGAACCTAGTTTAAAGCCCTCCTCACTAGGTTAGCCAGCCTATCTGCGAAGATACTCTTTCCTCTCTTCGTTAGATGAATCCCGTCTCATCCTAGTAATCCTTCTTCCTGGAACAACATCCCATGATCGAAAAATCCAAAGCCCTCTCTTCTACACCACCTGCGTAACCATGCATTTACTTCCGCAATGCGACGGTCTCTACCTGGGCCTTTTCCTTCAACAGGGAGGATGGATGAGAACACCATGGACATGTTGATGCCCATCAAAAGGGGGGCAGGTTAGCCCACAAGGCTAATCAAGAAGCTGATAAGCTGGCAGCAGTGAGGATGCTTGAACCAGTTGTGGAGGCACTGGCCCGCTGGGCCCACGAACAAGGAGGTCACAGAGGAATGGAAGCCACCATGCAGTGGGCCTGTCAACGAGGCATCCCAACAAACCGGGATGTGATTCAGACAGTGCTGGAGAACTGCCCAGTGCACACAACTGTGCGAATACAACCTTGGACGAAGCACCCCATGGGGTCTCTGAAGCGAGGAACCCGTCCGGGCCAAGTATGTCAAGTGGATTTCATCGGACCACCTTGCGGGGGGGAACCCACTCGGGCCGAGCTAGAGGCCAACCGAGTATGGCTTCTAAGTTGCCTGGCAGCGGGCACCACTAGAATATTGTCCCCAAATGAAACATTGGTGGTGTATGCCACTAATTTGTTAGGACGCCCTGGTAACCTGGGCCGACCATGGGCTTTTGCCTTTCGATGGTATTATCCACTAAGCAGGGCTGCAGCCCCTTCTTGGGGCCATACTGCTGTCCGAGGGAGTGTTAACAGGGGTCAACCCAGTGCCTCACTTGAGGGCGCCGTGGTGCAGCAATTGTCAGCTTGCCAGTCTATGATACAGACAGCCCGAATTCAGGACGTGACCTTAACCTTTGATCCGTCCGGAGTTAATGTTTCAAGTTATGTCCCGGGGTGTTGGCAATAGACCCACTTTATGTGACCCATACCCCCACTGTGCATCCAACGAGATCTGGGTGCAATAATAGCCGAAGGGGTAGGTGAGGCGGTGGGTGCCCTTAACCAATGGGATATTGAAGCACTGCGGAACAAGCTCAGTAATGCTGGAACGGAGATGGGGGATAGTTTGATCACCCTTGCTCACAGGGGGCTCTTAATAGGAGCCGTTAGTACCCACACACCAGAGTCCCACCAGGTCGCTTGGGCCTGGAATAATAAAAGTCATTGGCAAACCTTCCAGAGCCTGGTAAGCCTTTCTGATACCATTAATGCCATCATTTGTATGCTGTGGCAGACCATAGCCACCCAGCAATATCTGGCCTTTTATTTGCAGTGGCAGCAGAAATGGGCCAACCACTTGCAAGAACAGTTACAAATGTCTCCTTTGTGGTGGGTGGAGCCTAAACATTTCTGCTGCCAGCACCACCTGTGCCAGGCCCGCCTGCGCGTGGCAATTCCATGGCGAGAGGATATTTGGTTCCCAATTTTTATACTTCCCATCCAGATGGGGGCAGGGTTTTGGCTTCCCCAAATAGATTCCTGCATGATAGATTCACAGGATTTTACGGTAGACGCGGCCTGTTGCACCCTTTGGCAGCGAGTCTGGGTATACCCCCTATCCGGACAAGAACTGACCCCGTGTCTTCACCCTGTGCCTGGAGAATGTATGAGGTATCAATATGTCATAAATGGCACCGATGTCTATCAACGCAGTTCGTCCTTAGCCTGAGTGGTTACACGGTGGTTACAGCACGGTGCAGTGGTCATCTGGGCCAATTACATAGAGCCAGGAGTAGACTGCAGGGACGAAGTTACCTCCCTGATGGATCTTGACACCGGGCGAAGCTATATGCTCACTGCTCACTGCTTATGAGACCCAGGTACAGAATTTAAAGGTTACCTTACCACCCTACTGGCTCCAGGAATATCATGTATTTCTGCTCCGAGCCCATGAATTACAACTAGAAGGGCAACGAGTGCAGCACCTCTTTGCCCGAGCCGAGACTTCGGCCAGGATAGCAACAGTTAGAATGACAATTGACAGCCAAGGGGTGGTTTGCTCAGCATATCATGGCCAACAGTTAACAGTACGTCATTGGTATGATATGGCTTTAAATTGGGCCCCTGGGGCCAGCAAGTCTTTAAATTTAATGTTTGTTACACCCACTTGTACTTATGTTAGTGGTACTTGTAGTGATTAGTATTTGGAATGTTTATGGTTGTTGTAGATTGAAGAAAGTATACAGGAGTGTTTTGTATTTGCAGCGCATTACCTACAGTCAGACCATACCCGCCTCGCCAAGGGGTGGATTGTAGGCCGCAGAAGATGTTTGTAACGCGTTGGATAGAGATAGGGGCTTGACGGGCCTGGTCAGAACCGGTCTGATAAGAGGCGCTATTCGGCTTGGTAAACAGGCTGTGCAAGGCCCTTTGAATTTGTCTGTGGTGCCAAAAGAGGGGGAAAGTTAGGAAGCAAGGTCATGTGCTGTAAATTTGCCAGTGCTAGCTGTACCTTAGAGCTGATATGTTATGCTGCATACAAAAGCTTGAAATGCAAACTGCGTAATGAGACTCAGCCATGAATCCACTTGGATTGCGTGGTACAAATCCCCTGCAGCCCACTTCATAGTGTGCCCTAGAGTCTCCCGTTGCTCTTTGGAGCATAAGCCATGATTAAAGATAAGTGTACCTAAGTGGTGTGGGCTTGTTTTTATTCCTCACCTGGTATCCAGAACCTGCAGGCAGCTGTGAGCAGCGGTGCTTGGCACAACACCCCCATTACCACACTATCAAAACACCTTCCTCACAAAACCAGTAGCAATAGTAAAGTCCCTAGTGGACCTCGTGGAACCTCTGGTTCTTCTACTTTTCAGGGGGAAAAGCTCTGCTTATGGATGGAAATTTGAGGGGTTTATAGTTTGTTGATTTGACCATTTTTGTTTTGTTTTGGTTGGTTGGTTTCTTTGTTGCAGATATTTGGTTTTCAGGGTAGGGGAAGGTGAGTTATTTGGAAATGTTTGGTTAGATGCAGTAGTCAAGATTCAGTCATCTCATGGGGGTGATGTTGTGTCATCTCTTTAATGGGGTTTTGAAATGGAGTTGAAGGTTTGAAGGACAGAAGGGTGCAGAAGAGTTTCATAGATGTCTGGGCTCCTGTTGAGATGATTACATTAATGCAGCTGGGATTTTATTGGATTACTAAATGGGTTATTATTTGGTTATTAATCTGCCTGGATAAGCATCCCTTTTATTATTTTATACCTCAATACCTAAATACACCAGTGCTGTGTCATTCTTCTTATGGTAGAAAGTCTTTTTTGGAAGAGGAAGGTTTTGCAGTGTTTCCTAACTGACTCTGGAAAATGAGACAAAACTCTGATCCAATTTTTGTCATTGGGATTTTTCAAAGGAAGCTTTTTTAATAATAAAATGCCGATTCGTCAATATTGTAGCTTCTCCTAGAAGCACATCTGTTGTGATTAAACTTCCATTGAGAAGGCGTCTCGGGTGCAGGATGGGATTTTGAGCCAACACCAGGGAGCAAAGCCAAGAATAGACGATAAGGCAGTGATCAGAGCACTTAACAGGGCTGTTCTAAATGAGACAGAGCTGGAACCTGAGTGTCCTACCCATCACTGCCCTTGGCCCAATGAATAGGACATTACTTATACAAAGTGGGAGCAGGATAATCTGTTGTAACCAATAAGGCAAGAGAAACAGAGCCTGTTAAAATATGTCCAGTCAAAACAGCTCAAAGCTAACAGATATTTCTTATCATGAAGTTCTTGTCAATGAGCTCTGGGGTCAGATGTATTTGCAGAAATTATTTAATAAATAACACCAAATAATGAATATTTTCAAGGAAATCATTGATCTGGACATCAACAATAATGAACAACAAAAGAGCCACAATAATTGGCTTTGATTATTCATAATCTAACTATCTATCTATCTATCTACATACTCTGCTTATATTTAATGTATACATAGGGTACACAAATAGGTTTTAAAACATGCTTTAAAAATATCAGTACTAATAATAATAACAGCAGCAGTAACAGCCGGCTTCTGTGCTCTAGACATATTTGGAACCCTGTATGGAGGAAAGACCATTGGCTAATTCCAAATCAATCCTTTGCAGTGAATGACTAAATCCCAGTTGCCCTGGTTACAGGGTTAGCTACATCTCTGACCCCTTCTCGGGTTTCTCTGAGTTCACCCCATCAGGTCTCAGCCATGAGCCAGCCCCTCTTTTAAGGCAGAATCACCTGATTTTCCCTCTCTCAAGCAGGGTCTCAGCCGACAACACCCTGTGCCACCAATGTGATTTCTCACATTGAGGGTTTGATACCGGCAGTTCTTCTCTCAGGAGATGTGAGCAGTAGTAAGTTGAGTGACTGGCCGGCCTTCTCCATACAAAGTGTGATTTATTTACCACAGTAGGAACAAAGTTTAACATAAGAGAAAATATTAGATAGCAACTCCAGCTCCACCACAGCAATTGTTCGGTAGGACAAAACTTTCACCTTATTACCATGACTCAGTTTGTCTTTAGGCATTGCAATAGCTTTCTCTTCCAAAATGCCTTTCCACCATGGAAAGAATGATACAGCATAAAAATAATTGTTTGACCAGAAACTCAGCTACTCTGACACCCACACAAATTTTTTTTCCAAGTCTTCATGAATGGGGAAAGCAAAACTTTAAGACTCTCAGAAAACCCCATCAAAGAGATGATGAGATTGCATCTCGAATAGATGATAAATAATTGATACCCTCATTTAAACAAGCTTATGCCACACTCCCAAACTCCTACCCACCAAACAAACCACGTGGAGCACAGGAACAAATCAACCACCTAATAAACAAAATAACACACACAAAAAGAAACAATCAAGCAAACACAAAGCAAACCACTCATACCTGAAATACAATTTTTATGTCAAAAAAGGAGAAGAGACAGAAATTACATGAAGTTCACTGGGAACTTAGCTATGGCTATTGTTATTCCGTGCAACGTGGTCAGGTCGTGTGGTGATGGTAGCAGTATAAACCTCTAAAATAAGCAGATAGGTGTGCAGGCAGACTTATGGATAGATATAGAGATTCTGATCCTATTTACACTGCTGTAACCCTTCACTAACTGACTTCAGTGGAGTTATTTTGGATTTTATTACTTCATAAACGTATTTCACGCATATCAAGGAGACAATTTTGTCATCAGTCGATAAAGAAGCTCAAAATGAAATCACAGTCAAGGAGCAAGGACGGACATTCTAATTCTTGGTGAATGTCCTCCACACAATCAGTTTTTGTAAC
>NW_027132840.1:0-4880 GCF_026122565.2 Emydura macquarii macquarii
TCACAATAGGATTCCTCTCTGCAATCAAGATAGCCAGCATCATGGCTTCATGTGTTTTAAGCATAGCCTTCCCCCCACCACCACGCGGTCCACAGTTCCTCTCTGTAATGGTTTAAAATACAAGCAGAGTGAATCATATGCTACATTGTACCAAGGGAACCATTTGCAACATTTTTTAATGAAAATATTGTGTACATTGTTTCACTGTAATAATTTGCTACATTTTTTCAGGAGATCATTATCTAAATTGTTACATTTGTTTCATTTTCTTCACTATGCTAACTGTGGCTATCTTGTTACTTTTCTTTCATTCTGTAGACACCTTGGCACTGGACCGACCCTTAAGAAATGCTGCAGACAGACTGTCTCAGATTAGGAAGAAGAAAAAAAAAAAAGCAGAGATGACATGTTTGCAGAGCTCATGAACGCCTCAGCAGCTGCAGAGACAGAGCACAGAGCATGGAGGCTGACCTTGTCACAGAATATGGACATTAACAGGGAGAGTTGGCAAGAAATAATGGAGCATAATTGCAGCACCACACAGGAAATACTGCGAATCATGCAGAACCAGGCAGACATGCTCCGGCAGCTTGTGGAGCTTCAGAAGGAGTGGAGACAGGACAGAGTCCTGCTGCAGCCCCTCCATAATGCTCCTCAACCCAGGGCTCTGGTCTCGGAGGAGATTGTCCAGGATGCAGTATGTGCTCTCCTCCACCCCAGTGGATGCGAGCAGAAAGCAGCAGCGGCCACACTAACAGCTGGCCAGCAAGCTACCACCCTACCCCTTGATACAGTGAATGAACACTCCCCCTTCCCTCATGACTTAAATGTTCAGAAATAAAGTTTTGCAACATTTCAACAGGTTTCTTTATTAAATCATATCTTGTTTAGGAGGGATTTGGTGGGCACCAAAGACAAACAACATACAGGAACAGAAATCAGTCCTGCATCTCATTGCAGAACCTGGTTTTCAAAGCTTCCCTAATGCAAAGCGCTCCATAGTTAGCTCTCAGTGTAGTGCTGGCATCTGGCTGCTCATAATTGGCGGCCAGTCTTTCTGCTTCCACAGCCCAACCCTGGGGGAACCTCTCACCCTTTGCTTCACACACATTATGAAGAACACAGCAAGCAGATATCACAGAAGGGAGGTACTTCTCACTTACGTCCAGCCTAGTGAGCAGACTCCTCCATCTGACCTTTAAACGCCCAAAGGCACATTCTACAACCATTCTGCAACTGCTTAACCTCTTATTAAAACACTCCTTGTCACTGTCAAGGTGACCGGTGTACGGATTCATTAGCCAAGGGAGTAAGGGGTAAGCAGGATCCCCCAGGATCACTATTGGCATTTCCACACCGCCAATCTGAATTTTTTGGTTGGGGAAGAAAGTTCCCACCTGCATCTTAGAGAACAGCCCCGAATTACTAAATACACGAGTGTCATGCACCTTTCCAGACCACCCCATATAGATGTCTGTGAAATGATCCTTGTGTTCCACAAGCCCCTGCAGGACCATGGAAAAGTATCCCTTGCGGTTTATGTACTGAGTCGGTAGGTGTGCAGGTGCTAAGATGGGGATGTGCATCCTATCAATGCCCCCCCGCAGTTTGGGAAGCCCATCATGGCAAACCCCTCCACTATGTCCTGCACATTTCCCAAAGTCACTAGCCTTCGTAGCAGAAGTCTATTTACAGCACTGCACACTTGATTTATGGCTATGCCCACTGTAGATTTATCAACTCCAAATTGATTCCCAACTGAGAGGTAACAGTCGGGGGTTGCCACCTTCCAGAGAGCGATGGCGACTCTCTTCTCCATCGTCAGAGCTTCTCTCAAGCGAGTATTCGCGCACTTCGGGGATGGTGCCAGCTCCAAGCACAGTTCCAGGAAAGTTGTCTTTTGCATCCGAAAGTTTTGCAGCCCACTGATCATCATCCCACAGCTGCATAACGATGTGGTCCCACAAGTCTGTGCTTGTTTTCCTGCACCAGAACCTGCGCTCCACGGACTGCAGATGATTTGTTACAGCCTGCAGCAACCGGGAATTGTTCTGCTCGATGGCTTGTAGCAGGGAAGCCTCGGTGGCATCGGTGTTGTCTCTGCTTCGGCTTCTTGCTCTATTTCGAAAATAATCGATGATAAGCTGCGATGTATTTGTGATGCTCACAATTATAGTGCAGAGTTGAGCTGGCTCCATGTTTCTGCAGCAATGGTGAGCGTGGGGAGTAAAAAAACAGTGCAAAAACACTTTTCTTGTTTGTTGGGGGGGGGAAGGTGGGGGAAGCAGCGTTGCATCCTGGGACAAAGACACTCGTCTCAACAGCCACCAGGGCTAGTGGCACTGTGGGATAGCTATCCACATTGCACTGCTTTCTAATTCGAATTAAGGCTGGTTAGTGTGAATGCAAGAGACCAGCGCAAATGCTGTAGTGTGTACACTCTGCTGCGATTTCTAAAAATCGCCTGTTGAAAGTCAAATTAAACAAAGTCGACTTCCCGTGGCAGTGTAGACATAGCCTAAAAAGCCATTGGAGAGCAGCATGGTTTGTCCCGACCATAAACTGCCTTCCATACCAATAGAGATGAAAATGTTCCATAGAGTTAATCACTCCTGGGAGTTCCCTTTGTGTGGTGCAATAATTTGTCTCAGGAGAACTTAGGCTTTTGCTTTAATAAGCAACCACCCTCTCAAGCCCCTTGTGTTTTTGCATCAAGACTTCTCCCAAACTGTAGACACTAGCATCTGTGTCCAATATGACAGAGGTTTTGAAACATGGAAGACCAAAAGGGAGCAATCACAAGAGCCTTTTTCAGCTCTGAAAATGCTACATCACACTCTGATTATGGTTCCCTGGGTTTCCCTCTATCTAAGCTAGTACTGTATTCTGTATTTGGCCTATTGATCCATTTACCTCCCTAATCCTGTCTCCCAGGAAATTCTGTTATTTCCTATAGTTTCAACCAATTTGTTTGGTACCAAAGTTAGGCTTATGGGCCTGTAATTACCAGGATTGCATCTGAAGCCTTTTTTAAAAAATAGGTATTACTATAGCTATCCTCCAGTCATCTGGTACAGAGGCTGATTTAAGATAGATTATATACACCATTAGTAGTTCTGCAATTTCATATTTGAATTTCAGAACTCTTGGGTGACTCCTATCTGGTCCAGGTGACTTATTAGTGTTTATTTTATCAATTTGTCCGAAAGCCTTCTTTATTCACCCCTCAATTTTGGACAGTTCCTCAAATTTGTCATCTAGAAAGAATGGCTCAGGTGTGGGAATCTTCCTCACATCCTCTGCAGTGAAGACCAATGTCAAAAATTCATGTAGCTTCTCCACAATGGCCTTGCCATCCTTGAGGACTTTTTGAGCACCTCAGTTGTCCAGTGGCCCCACTGATTGTTTCGCAGGGTTCTTAATGTACTTTAAAAATGTTTGCTGTTAGTTTTTGAGTCTTTTGCTAGATGCTCTTCAAATTCTTTTCTGGCCTGCCTAATTATACCTTTACACTTGACTTGCCAGAGTCTATGCTTCTTTCTAGTTTCCTCAGCAGAATTTGTCTTCCAATTTTTAAAGGATGTCTTTTTGTTTCTAAGCATCTCTTATACTTTGTTAGCCAGGGTGGCATTTTTTTTTGGTCCTTTTACGTTTTTTTTTTTTTTTATTTGGGGGTATATATTTTGTTTGAGCCCCTGTTATGTTATTTTTAAAAAGTTTCCATGCAGCCTGCAGGCATTTCACTCTTAATTTCCATTTATCTAGTTTCCTCATTTTTGTGTAGTTCCCCTTTTTGAAGTTTTGACTGAGTCCGTTCAAACCAGAAAGTGAAACTTAATGTATTTTAACCTGCTCTTACTAACACTCCATTAACGCCCCCACCCTCAGTCCTGCGAACTAAAACTACTGAGTTTCTCACAGCTCTGGAGGAAAAGTTTAGCTCAGTTTTATTTTATTTGAATTGATTTGCCCATCCTTCATTCAGCATGTGTCTGAACTGATCAAACACAATTTAAATTTGGAATTAAATTAAAATGATTACTAGCGTCTATTCAAAACCATCCTCTTTTCCAACACTTTAAATACCATTTAACTAACTGGAGCAGACCTTGTGTGACTGTAGAGATTGGGGGCCAATTCGTCCTTGCTGTGACTCCAACCAGTTCAATAACACTATGCCAGAGATTAATTTTAGGAAACTGTAGTTTGCTCCTGAAAAATGTAAAAAACCCAAAAAACTTAAAATTCCAGAGTGATAAAAAAATCACTGTACTTACAGTATATAGTGATATTCAATGAAGTTACATTCTTGTAGTTAAAGTTTTCTTAGCTGACCTCGATATGCCCTTTGAGTGAATAGAGCTATTTATATTTGTGGCTTAAATTAAGTGTAATATTGATTAACCCAGTCATCATCAGCCAGGATCAAACCAGAAACCTTTGGTGCTTAATGTAGGAGCCTCTACTGTATAAGTTAAAAGCCATGAACTTTCAGCCAATGCTGTAGCAGCCTCATTAAGCACTAGCAGGTCTAGGTGCCACTAGAGGGGGACAGAGTGCCACACATTCGTTGCAGGCGTTCGTTGCATAAAACTAGGGAGTGCTTTTTGAAAATAGCTGCAACCAAATAGATTTCCACCCTGTTCTGAACGGGGGATAAACACATTGGATGTAGGTAGAACCCCATGTTTATGAAACAAGATAAAATGAAAAACTTGCCCCACAACCATAGCTCCTGAAGTTCCTGTCCCATGGGGCTGGCCCAGGCTCCCCATTCTAGCCATTGCGACTTGGCACATGGGGTCATGGTGCTACTCAGGTTCAGCCTATCTGCCTCTCTGGCATGATGGAGGGGTGGCTGGGCCAAACTTGAGCAGCAG